>NC_040023.1:31681005-31797324 GCF_000972845.2 Larimichthys crocea
CCGGCTGACAGTCATGTGTTAAGAGTGATTACAATCTATATATATATATATATATATATATATATATATATATATATAGTATATATATATAGATATATATATATATATTTTATATATATAACACACACACATATATATATATACACATATATATATACACATATATATTATATATAACTATATATATATATTATATTATATATATATATATTATATATATATATATTATATATATATATATATATCTATTTAATTATTATATATTTTAGATTTTTTTTTGCCTTTTAGCCTTAATGATGTACAGCTGAATGACAGGAGCAGGGGGCAGAGAGAGGGGGAGTGACACGCGTAAATGGCCGTCCCATGCAGGACTGTAGCCTCCACACACGGGCGGGCCGCTTAACCCACTACCCTACTGACCGCCCCGAGTGATTACAATATTTTGTCCAATTTTTTTTTTGTCTCAAAGCTGGAATCTCTCTGAAACTGAACTGCAGTGCTGACGGTTCCTCTCCGCGTGACGACACTGGAACAGCCACATTTGTCATCCCTCATGCGACAGCAGAATCTTCGGACAGTACACCTGTTAAAGCAACACATCAGAATGACACCCTGATGAAGGAAGTAAACGTAACAGTGACAGTGGAGAACATAGTCACAACTGTTCTTACATTGACAATTTGCTAATGCATTCTTCATTATCCGGTATCCTTGTAACCTGAAATGATACTGAATAAACTCTTGTCTTTAAATGCACAATGGTCTGAAAGTGCTGTTTTAAACATTTTATTGTATTTAGTCATTAATACAGAGCTGAAAGATTTTTTGCTCTTAACCTTTTCTATTTGCCTTAGGCTTGGGTTTTTACCCTCAGACTAAAGCTTTATGTTTTGAATATTGGAAATTGCATTATCTATTAATTCAATGTATTCAAATGTTTATCTCAAAGATATGAAGATACCTGAAATAACTGGAAACATAAAGGAGGGTGATAATTTGAATCTGACATGCAATGTTGAAAGTGACCCTCGAGGCCAAAACATCAGCAATGGAACTGAAAACTGACTGCGCAGAACAAACACCGTTTTTCCACTTCTCATCCCATGATGTAACGCAAAACTTGCCGGACAGTACATCTGTACAACACAACAATTAACACAATGTGACCTCATGAAGTAGGCTTTTAAGTATACTGGCTTCATATAACGGAAACTTGTTGTCACCTACTCGGCTTACCGATTCTGTTTTCTTTTTGCAGTGTACCCAGAGATCCTAAGCAGCTCGTGCACAAACTCAGTCAGGAGTTCTGACCTGTACGTGTATCGTTCAGGGCTTTCCTTTACCCACCAACAAATGGAGTTGAACCATATTGTGAACTCTATCTTACCACAGTGTCAAACCATACAATCAAAGCAGCACCTTCACCCTAAAAAGAAAAAGGCCAAATTAACACTAGTGTCGAGTGTGGTCAGCAACGGGAAAGTAAAAATGACCTTCAAATAGACAAAGAAGAAGAAGGTACCAGACTCTGAATGTTTCTTTTTCCCTCTAATCCCCCATCTAAATTGTGTTTGGACAGTCTTTAATCACACTCTAGGCCAGTGTCATTAGTTTTGATTTATGTATTTATTTATTTTGACTATTTTTTCCCCCCTTTATTCCAGATTATCTTAAACAATCATAAGAATCGTGACAGAGCTGGAAACCGCGTTGCATTTTTGATTGGCATTCTTCTTCTTCGGTCACATGCTGTTTGATAGAACATGCCGAAGGTACACTTCAAAATTTGCCTTCATGTCCTATTTTTGCAATTTTTAAATTTGATTGTCTGTGCCTATCCAGTGAAAACGTGTAAAGTAAATAGTCAATAGCCACTATATGAGATTAACAATCTTTTATACTTTGTATCATGTTTGTCGCTGTTTAAATTTCTCCGCAGAAAAAAAAACGAGGACCAAGGAAAATCTGGCTGAGACTGGTGGACTGGAGATGGTGACAAGTGACGGGATCTCACTGGTATTTATATTTCTACCTTAGTTAAATGATGTGTAGGATTTAACCTTGTTACATTGGTATTTGAGAAGTCACTGTGTAAAACAGCAGAGTAGGACATTTCAGAGAATCAATGTATCTTCATGCTGAAATGAGCCTTTGAGGTGGTTTGGACATCTAATTAGAATGACTAATTGTTGATGATGACTTCATCACTTCTGTGTTGTACCTGATAGATAATGCTGACCATGTAGTGGAAGGTAATCAGGCCATTGACCAAGAAGCAGCTGAAGCAGGAGGAGCTGTGGCAAGCAGGGAAATCGGACGTGGAGTACTCCAACCTTGATTTCTCCTTGATTAAAGACAGACAGGACGCAACAAGGGAGACACCCGGGACCACAGAGACGGAGTACGCTGAAATTAAAAAAGCAATGACGGGACAAGATGGAGAAGGTATAGAGGAGGATGAGGAGACAGGGCATTGTGCGCCAGTTGTGGAGGAAGAAGAGGATGTAGCACTGTATTCCACTGTAAAGGATGTAATGGATGACAGTTTTAATGAGGATAGTGCTGGTTAGCTGTTTTAGGATGAAGTTAGATTGGATGTGAACAAAATTTGTTTCTGCAAACCAAACTGAGCCGTGGTAAGATTAAAACCAAAGGACATTGTTTAACTGTCATAATGTAGTCATCATCATTTTGTGATTCAAACACTGTAACCAGCACTGACCACTGTACAGTGGTTTATAAAAGAGCATGCATATTACTGTACAAAGAAAAAAAAAACACACTTCAAGACTGTATGCAAAAAAGCTAAAGAGCTGGTTGTGACAATCACTTCACGGTCTACATCTGCAGAATTGCTTTCAGTGTGAAAACAGGACTTGATTATGTTAAATATAGCAATTTAAACTTTTTATTTTAATATTTTTATATATCAGGCATTTCACATAGAAAGGTCTTTCGTATACAATGTTAGGATGCCTTTATTTTTTAAGTCTATGCTTGTTCATACAGTGTAAAAGTTGTTTGACATTTTGCGCTGATCACAAGTTAAAAAGTTAACAAGAAGTAAAATGCCATTTGTTCTGTACTGTATGTATTTGCAATTAACTCACATACTGTATTGGTGTAGGAGCCTAAAACAAAAACATGTCTGCAGTGACAGGAAAATCATGGTGCGAGAGGATGTGAGCCTAAAATAGCATCTGAAACATGTGTCAGATGATTTGCATTTTGGGTTCCTCTTAGTAGAGCAAAGACAAGACTGCAGCTTGAAGACTGCCAAGCTCCCTATTAATATTCATCTGCTCCTATTATTGGAAATGGTTCAACTTTCATTACAAATGAAAAGAAAATGAACTCACATTGCTGATCGTGTTTTTGTGTGTGGTGTGTGTGTGTGTGTGGTGTGTGTTGTGTGTGTGTGTGGTATCCACAAGTGGGAAGGTACCCACAAATAAACATTCTTTGCAGTTCTCAACATACCCACAAATCTGCAAATTTAAATCGTCATTTTTTCATACACCTTTTACAGATGTGTCACACTTTGGTTGAAACTTATTCTTGTTTTTTTTTTTTTTTTTTTTTTACAGTGACAGCAAACACAGATATGTAATAGATCCTTAAAAAAGGAGAAAAGTTGTCTTGTTTATTCATATATTTTCTAAAAGGTACTTTATGGCTATGCTAATGATTTCTCTACTTCTTATTGCACTGTAAAATACATGCCATTGCTTTAATAATGAAATAAAATAAAATAAAACATTAATGTAACAAATCATGGTGCATTTTAAAACGGTGTTTGTTTGCCACTTGCATCACATGTGTGGGCCTTCTCGTAGTCTTATGCATTAATGATATGATTCTGGCACTATACACCCAGCAGGCGCTGTATGTACTCAAAGTTATTTGGATTAAGCCTGAGCTTATGGGATTAGAATGTTCCACTAGCTGGACAGACCCTTTAAATAGATCAGCCTGACACTGCAGCTGCTTTAGAGTGCAGAAGAATCAACATTTAACAACTGAGAAACAAATATTACAACCGCAGTCCCTGTTTTCTTTCTGCCAGAATCTGTAGGTGAGTGTGTGTTTTTTTACACAGCCTGTGGCATTTGTTTCTATTAATGAACCATACATTCAGTTGATGTGTAAACATGATTAGTGCTAAATGAGTAGATTTCCTGTGACACCACAAAAATATAATTTGCTCCCTTGCTGAGCAGTTTCAGGTTTCTGCTATGAGTATGTTACGTGGTTATAGTGCAAAACAGGTAGATTAAAATCTTTCTTTTTTTTGATATGTTGTAGATGTTTTTCATTTCCATTGTTAGACCTTGATACTAGTGAGCATGGCTTACTGTTTGGTTCAGAAGCAAGACAGTTTCTTTTTTTCCTTCCAAGCTAAGTGGGCTACATAGTTAATTTATTTCCTTTGTCTGTTTTTTATGATCAACAGTCTGCACAGGATGTTTTATTTAAAAAAAAAAATATGAGTCACTTCCTGGGCCCTTGGGATATGCGCTTCAGCGCTCTGGTGGAGTCACAAGTATTATCGGCAAACAGCCGCATTGCGGCCAGAACATATCAAACAGCCATGCCCAGTTAAGATGTTTAGACCAGTATAGTGAAATGATACAGTTTAATGCTTGGTTTGCAAATATCCCCAAGTATTCATATGATATTCTGCTCAGTTCTATACTAAAGGGACTTCAATGTTTATTTTTCCTCCACAGAATGGCTGATGTTTTCCAGAGGCCTCAACCTTCTTGAGACCCTCCCCAAAGAGTCCATAGAGAACAATAGTATCAGATGTCAGGGATCAGTGGAAGATCTCCTGATCAGCACGATCACACTTAGCTGTGGTGGGAGACCGTGTAGATGAAAAAGCCACTTTCATATAAACTCCCCTTCGTGGCCTTGGACCTGGGAGATGGAGCGCTCCATCTCCATCCCCTGTTGCCCCAGAAGAAGTGGCCGGCTACCCTACACCCTAAACACCCTGACTTTCGCTGTGGGATCTGCCACCCGTTCCATCCGGTCCTCCATTTCATAACCAGAGGGATATCATGGATCAATTCAAGTTTCTACCGCTACAATGCCCCTCTGACATTCCACACGACACCCAACCAAACCAACAGTGTACATGTGTCCTCGAGGCCCGTTCAGCAGCGAGAAACATGGTACTTTCTTACTCTGCTACTGAGAGATGTTGATCGGTTTTGTTGACAATGTTGCCTGACTTCATCACCTCAGTAAACAATTTATGTTTGATTTTATTTTTATTCAGATTATTTTTTTGGGCCTTTTATGCCTCTAATGATAGTACAGCTGAAGATAGACAGGAAGCAGGGGGCAGAGAGAGGGGGAGTGACACGCAGTAAATAGCCATCCCATGCAGGACTGTAGCCTCCACACACGGGGCGGCCGCTTAACCCACTACCCTACTGACCGGCCCAAGTGATTACAATATTACAATATTTTGTCCATTTTTTTTTTGTCTCAAAGATGTCAATGAATCTAGAATCTCTAAAGAGACAACCCTAAAATGGAGTAGTACTCTGAAACTGAACTGCAGTGCTGACGGTTCCTCTCCACGTGACGACACTGGAACGACCACATTTGTCATCCCTCATGCGACAGCAGAATCTTCAGGGCAGTACACCTGTAAAGCAACACATCAGAATGACACCCTGATGAAGGAAGTAAACGTAACAGTGACAGGTGAGAACCTAGTACAACTGTTCTTACATTGACAATTTGCTAATGCATTCTTCATTATCCGGTATCCTTGTAAACCTGAAATGATACTGAATAACACTCTTGTCTTTAAATGCACAATGGTTTGAAAGTGCTGTTTTAAACATTTTATTTAGTCATTAATACAGAGCTGAAAGATGTTTTGAGATTTTTTGCTCTGAACCTTTTCTATTTGCCTTAGGCTTGGGTTTTTACCCTCAGACTAAAGCTTTATGTTTTGAATATTAGAAACTGCATTATCTAATTAATTAAATGTATTCAAATGTTTATCTCAAAGATATGAAGACACCTGAAATAACTGGAAACATAAAGGAGGGTGATAATTTGAATCTGACATGCAATGTTGAAAGTGACCCTCGAGGCCAAAACATCAGCAATGGAACTGAAACTGACTGGCAGAACAACACTGTTTTTCCACTTCTCATCCATAATGTAACAGCAAAACTTGCCGGACAGTACATCTGTACAACACAACAAATGGACACAAATGTGACCTCATGTAAGTAGGCTTTTAAGTATACTGGCTTCATATAACGGAAACTTGTTGTCACCTACTCGGCTTACTGATTCTGTTTTCTTTTGCAGTGTACCCAGAGATCCTAAGCAGCTCTGGATGCACAACTCAGTCAGGAGTTCTGACCTGTACGTGTATCGTTCAGGGCTTTCCTTTACCCACCATAGAATGGAAGTTGAACCATATTGTGAACTCTATCATTACCACAGTGTCAAACCATACAATCAACAGCACCTTCACCCTAAAAGTAAAAGGCCGAGGTAACACTAGTGTCGAGTGTGTCAGCAACGGGAAAGTAAAAATGACCTTCAACATAGACAAAGAAGAAGAAGGTACCAGACTCTGAATGTTTCTTTTCCCCTCTAATCCCTCATCTAAATTGTGTTTGGACAGTCTTTAATCACACTCTACAGGCAGTGTCATTAGTTTTGATTTTATGTATTTATTTATTTTGACTATTTTCTTCCCTCTTGATTCCAGATTATCTTAAAACAATCTTAAGAATCGTGACAGAGCTGGAAACCGCCATTGCATTTTTGACTGGCATTCTTCTTTCTTCAGTCACATGCTGTTTGATGAGAACATGCCGAAGGTACACTTCAAAATTTGCCTTCATGTCTTATTTTTTGCAATTTTTAAATTTGATTGTCTGTGCCTATCCAGTGAAAACGTGTCAAAGTAAATAGTCAATAGCCACTATATGAGATTAACAATCTTTTATACTTTGTATCATGTTTGTCGCTGTTTAAATTTCTCCTCAGAAAAAAAACGAGGACCAAGGAAAATCTGGCTGAGGCTGGTGGACTGGAGATGGTGACAAGTGACGGAGATCTACTGGTATTTATATTTCTACCTTAGTTAAATGATGTGTAGGATTTTACCTTTGTTACATTTGGTATTTGAGAAGTCACTGTGTAAACAGCAGAGTAGGACATTTCAGAAGAATCAATGTATCTTCATGCTGAAATGAGCCTTTGAGGTGGTTTGGACATCTAATTACAATGACTAATTGTTGATGATGACTTACATCACTTCTGTGTTGTACCTGATAGATAGATGCTGACCATGTAGTGGAAGGTAATCAGGCCATTGACCAAGAAGCAGCTGAAGCAGGAGGAGCTGTGGCAGCAGGGAAATCGGACGTGGAGTACTCCAACCTTGATTTCTCCTTGATTAAAGACAGACAGGACGCAACAAGGGAGACACCAGGGACCACAGAGACGGAGTATGCTGAAATTAAAAAAGCAATGACGGGACAAGATGGAGAAGGTATAGAGGAGGATGAGGAGACAGGGCATTGTGCGCCAGTTGTGGAGGAAGAAGAGGATGTAGCACTGTATTCCACTGTAAAGGATGTAATGGATGACAGTTTTAATGAGGATAGTGCTGGTTAGTTGTTTGAGGATGAAGTTAGATCGGATGTGAACAAAATGTGTTTCTGCAAACCAAACTGAGCCGTGGTAAGATTTAAACCAAAGAGACATTGTTTAACTGTCATAATGTAGTCATTCATTATTTTGTGATTCAAAAAACTGTAACAGCACTGACCACTGTACAGTGGTTTATAAAAGAGCATGCATATTACATGTACAAAGAAAAAAAAAACACACATTCAAAACTGTATGCAAAAAAGCTAAAGAGCTGGTGTGACAATCACTTCACGGTCTATATCTGCAGAATTGCTTTCAGTGTGAAAACAGGACTTGATTATGTTAAATATAGCAATTTAAACTTTTTATTTTAATATTTTTATATATTCAGGCATTTACATAGAAAGGTCTTTCGTATACAATGTTAGGATGCCTTTATTTTTTAAGTCTATGCATTGTTCATACAGTGTAAAAGTTGTTTGACATTTTGCGCTGATCACAAGTTAAAAAGTTAACAAGAAGTAAAAATGTATGCCATTTGTTCTGTACTGTATTGTATTTGCAATTAACTCACATACTGTATTGGTGTAGGAGCCTAAAACAACTAAACATGTCTGCAGTGTGACAGGAAATCATGGTGCGAGAGGATGTGAGCCTAAAATAGCATCTGAAACATGTGTCAGATGATTTGCATTTTGGGTTCCTCTTAGTAGAGACAAAGACAAGACTGCAGCTTGGCTGTCACATACTGTAGGCATGCCTTTCTGAACCCTATTAATATTCATCTGCTCCTATTTATTGGAAATGGTTCAACTTTCATTACAAATGAAAAGAAAATGAAACTCACATTGCTGATCATGTTTTTGTATGTGTGTGTGTGTGTGTGTGTATCCACAAGTGGGAAGGTACCCACAAATAAACATTCTTTGCAGGTTCTCAACATTACCCAACAAATTTAAATCAGTCATTTATTTTCATACACCTTTTACAGATGTGTCACACTTTTGGTTGAACTTTATTTCTTTTTATTTCTTTATTTTTTTTTTTTACAGTGACAGCAACACAGAAATATGTAATAGATCCTCAAAAAAGGAGAAAAGTTGTCTTGTTAATTCATATATTTTCTATAAGGTACTTTATGGCTATGCTAATGAGTTCTCTACTTCTTATTGCATTGTAAAAATTACTGCCATTGCTTTAATAATGAAATAAATAAAATAAACATTAATGTAACAAATCATGGTGCATTTTAAAACGTGTGTTTGTTTGCCACTTGCATCTACATGTGTGTGCCTTCTCGTAGTCTTATGCATAAATGATATGTCTACTGCACATATACACCCAGCATGCCTGTATGTACTCAAAGTGATTTTGGATTAAGCCTGAGCTTATGGGATTAGAATGTTCCACTAGCTGGACAGACACCTTAAATAGATCAGCCTGACACTGCCGGTGTTTTAGAGCTGCAGAAGAATCAACATTTGACAAGTGAGAACAAATATTTCAACCGCAGTCCTGTTTTTTCTCCAGATCTGTAGGTGAGTGTTTTTACACAGCCTGTGGCATTTGTTTCTATTAATGAACCATACATTCAGTTGATGTGTAAACATGATTAGTGCTAAATGAGTAGATTTCCTGTGTCACCAAAAATATAATTTGCTCCCTTGCTGAGCAGTTCAGGTTTCTGCTATGAGTATGTTACGTGGTTACTAGTGCAAAACAGTAGATTAAATCATTTTTTTGATATGTTAGATGTTTTCATTTCCATTGTTAGACCTTGATACTAGTGAGCATGGCTACTGTTTTGGTTCAGAAGCAAGCAGTTTCTTTTTTTCCTCTAAGCTAAGTGGGCTACATAGTTAATTTATTTCCTTTGTGTCTGTTTTTTATGATCAACAGTCTGCACAGGATGTTTTATTTAAAAAAAAAAATTATGAGTCACTTCTGGGCCCTTGGGATATGCGCTTCAGCGCTCTGGTGGAGTCACAAGTATTATCGAGAACAGCCGCATTGCGGCCAGAACATATCACAGCCATGCCCAGTGGATGTTAGACCAGTATAGTGAAATGATACATTTTAATGCTTGGTTTGCAAATATCCCCAAGTATTCATATGATAGTTCTGCTCAGTTCTATACTAAAGGGACTTCAATGTTTATTTTTTCACAGAAATGGCTGATGTTTTCAAAGGCCTCAACCTTCTTGAGACCCTCAAAGAGTCCATAGAGAACAATAAGTTATCAGATGTCAGGGATGCAGTGGAAGATCTCCTGATCAGCAGGATCAACTTAGCTGTGGTGGGGGACCGTGTAGATGAAAAAGCCACTTTCATAAACTCCCTTCGTGGCCTTGGACCTGGGGATGATGGAGCAGCTCCATCTCCATCCCCTGTTGCCCCAGAAGAAGTGGCAGGCTACCCTAACCCTAAACACCCTGACTTTCGCCTGTGGGATCTGCCACCCGTTCCATCCACTTCTCCATTCCAACCAGAGGGATATATGGATAAATTCAAGTTTCTCCGCTACAATGCCACCTTCATGACATTCACACAGACACCCCAACCCAACAGTGTACATGTGTTCCTGGAGGCCCGCTCACTTCAGCGAGAAACAGTGTACTTTATTCTCTTAGCTTTAGCAAAAGACACAGAAAAAAGCCTAGAAGAAAAGAGGAAATCCAGTCTGGAAGTGCTTACATCGCAAGGTGTGGCACAGCCTAAAGTCTATGTGGTGAGACCCTCCACCCTGGAGAAGTTTGACTTCCCTGGCCTGTTGGAAGATATGGGAAGAGACCTTCCAGAGATTCGAGCCAACGCCCTTCTCTTGGCTCTGCCGACACTTACCTCGACTCTAGTCGTTCAGAAAAAGGAGGCGTTCAAAGCACTGGTATGGGCAGCTGCGTCGCTATCTGGCGGAGTGTCAGCCATTCCTGTTCCCCTTGTGGCCTCCATGGTGGATTCAAGTGTAGCAGTACGAATTCTAACAAAAGCACAATTATCTCTCTGCCTGGACAATGAATCAGTCGAGCGTCTGGGCCGACAGCGAGGCATGGAACCAACAACACTCAAAGGGCTGCGGACTTGTGTACTGTCGGTGGAGGTCACCAAAGGTGAAGTGAAAAAGCGGCTGGCTGCGGCGGAAAAGGACTTGGCAGGGGCTTCCTCAAAGCTGGTGGAGATGGCGATGCCTCGACATGCCCGTTCTGCCAGCCGCTCCTTCACTGCCATGCTGCAAGCCTTAAACGGTACCATCGATGAAATGGCAGCTGATGCTGAGAAGATATTGGCTGCTGCTCTTAGGGATGGGAAGTGAAGTCAGATGTTTTACCCTGTATGTAGTCTTTCCTGTTTATGTGTGATTCACCTTTACTTTGATGTTCGGAGCTGTAATAAATGCATTATGCAGAATTCACATTCACATTCTGAAGTCCTAAAGGACAACACTGTAAACACTATGTATGCATGCATTCTGCAAATAGATGAAGTTGCTTCTGATGTGATGGCTTCTTGCAGTCATGTGTTATTGTCTTGCGTGCAGTTTTTTTTTTGTTTTTTTTGCACTGGCTTTTAAAAGCCAAACTGAATTTGTGGTAAGCTTCAAGCGACAGAGTTTAACTTGTATCACAAGTCTTGTGTGAGACGCTCTGTGCACATTAAAAAGACTTTTCCCACTCTGAGCAGTGACTTTCGCTATTATCAAAAGCATTAAATAGAGGAAGTGAGAGGAAGTTCAGCTGCATACACATCGAGGCAGGCAAGTTAGGGGGGATAAATAATATCACATTCTTCCGTATGACTATAAAAGATTGTGTTCCCTGGCTTGCATGATTGGTCATGCAAATTCCTCAAGACTTTGGGTCAACCGTAAAAAACTTCCTTTTTTTAAAAACTTATACTTATTTCACGAGGGATGGTGTGTGCTACTAACTGCATAATGCGGATCTCCTGAGGTAAGAACAAGCTTATTTTTTGTATGTTTTAGTCTAAAATGTCCTTTATTTGACAGTCATCTCTGTCTGTCTATGTTCATCTTAATCATCAAGATGGTATACTGTCTGTGTCTAAAGGAAGATTAGGGTTTTTTTTACGTTCATTTGAATCCAAAAAAGTTTTCAGTTTTTACTGATTTTGATTCAACTTTCTCCAGCAAAACGTCAGATGGTGTTAGTGATGTATATACTGTATTTTCATACAAAAATTCACGTTTAACAAGGGAGAAATTAAATTCTCTAAATAGATTGAGTGTGGTATATTATAGGTTGAATTGCATTATTTAAGAAACCAACAGTTGATGCTTCCTCCACATCATATTTTAGGTTTTAGAGGAAGAAGAAACTTAACCTGAATCCTTAAGATCAATCAATATTTTAGACTCTGCTGCATCACAACACAAATTTAAACAAAGGCTTTGGCCTCAATATTTTATATTTTGTCCAACTTTTTTTTTTTATTGTTGAAGATTTCCTAAAACTATCTTGAAATGATGAAGAAAACGCAGATTAACAACTGCCTAGACAGAAAGAGGAAGAAGAAGAACTTGAGACTATCTGATTTGCAATGGAAAACAAAGTTTAACGTAGATATAGTGTATACAGTTATGTACATCACGCTTTTTTGTTTTGTTTGTTTCAGCTATAGTGCTGCATGAAGATGATTGCTCAGATAATCGGGTGGTTTGTATTTCTGGCGCTAACAAAAAGTAGGAATTTTTTTTTCTTCATCATGATAACAATGTTTGCTTTTCACAAAAATATGCATTACACTCACAAACACTATCTGACTTTTGAACTTGTGTTTTTACCACTCAGATTTTTCTCATGCGCTTCATGAAGTCAGATTTAAGCTAGTAGACCAACACCAGACAGCATTTGTGGGATCCTGTGCTGAAATCAAATGCCAAGTCACTTCTGATCTTGATACTGAAGGTGCATACTGGTTTTGGATGAAAGATGCTGTCTATAATGATACCAGAGGAGATTTTGATGCTACTATCATTTACAGCACAAATGATTCAAAACGCCCTGTCAGTCCTGACTTTCAAAAGAGAGAAGTGAAATATATCGGGTCTAATCCTTCAGACTGGAAAAGTGCTTATTATAGAACACCAAAGCCACAATGCAGCATTTTGATCTGCAACCTGAATAAAAATGACAGCGGAAACTATTCTGTCAGATTTGTAAAATCTTCTACATTAAAGTGGAAAACAACATCAGATGTGAACCTCACAGTTATAGGTAAGTACAAATATCAGAATGCTGAAAGATTTTTTCAGAAGATGCAAAGCAACAAAATGAATTCTACCAACACTGAGAGATGAGCTGGTCTCGACACAGAAACGATATTAATATGATCATTTTAAAAATAATTGAATTAGATAGGTGTGAAACAACTATAGAATGTTAACTAGAATGAAAAGAAGAGAAACGTTATACGTGTGCAGGAATTAATTATTTATTACTTAATTATAGACACAAATATTGTATTTTTTATAAGAACTCATTTTTATGGGCTAAATATTATTTTGAGAGTTACTATACAGCTCTCCCTCCCTTCTTTTGTGTCTCAGTGGGCTTCTGATGCCATATTGATAGCATAGATAGCGTACCTCTAAGAGAAAGATTTTGAGATTAGTCAACACCATTTGGTGGAAGTTTTGCCTTTCTTTTTAATATATGATAAGTACATGTTAAGTTTCCTTTCACTGAAGCGTCTGACTTGTTATGTGTAAGCTCAGCCTGATAAAAGACAAAATTCAAGGATAGCTATCTCTGATTTAAAATAAGACAAACTCAGCAGTCAATAATCTCAAAATCTTTTCAGTCAAATTTGGGATCATCTAGTGTGTTTCCAGCTTTAACTTGGAACTGTGGCTCTTTGGCTTCAACCATAATAATAATAATCTATAACTACAGGCATAGAATGGCAGTAAAGGTATAAATTAATTATTTTATTTTTAAAAATTCATAGTGATACTGCATTGATTAGAATAATTTTAAGTGGATATGTATATTCAATATGTTCTGTTTGATATTGTGTCATTTTCATATTTTCAGATAATCCATGTCCCATCACTTTTGTGCAAAAACCACCGATCGTGAAGGAATTTGACCAGATAGAATTCACATGCTCCACTTTAAATTCATGTCCTTCAAAGCTACAAATTCAAGAATCGACACAACCGCCTTTTTTGCTTGGAAACCCTGAACGGGGAAGCAATGTCCACAGTTTGACAGCCACCTGGCAGGATGATGGGAAGACTTATTCATGCCAAACACAAAATAACAAAGACCCATATTTGATTCAGAACATCACTCTAAATGTCGAATGTAAGCTCATGAACGGAGAGTTTATTTATGTCATGTTTGCTATTTTAGTCATTTTTATTGTTGATATAAACACAGAATATGTGATCCAAATGTAAACTACATAAATTAAAGTTATTATTGTTTTATGAGCCTGTAATAATAAGATAATATTAGAAAATGTAGATTATACCCAATATAATATCTTGCAGCAGCACAAAGCAGCATTAAAAAGGTAACAGGGACTAAAATTTTCTGATTTCTCCTGACTCGTATTGAATTTGTTGACACAGATGCTCCTAAAGAGATGGTGGCTAAAATACAACCTGCCAACATCAGGGAAGGACAACCTGTGACTCTCACCTGCTCCGCCAAAGGAAATCCTGACCCCTCTTTTACGTGGTTTAAAAATGATACGGAAATTGTATATTCAGGGGCACAGACATGGCAGATCACATCAATTAATGATTCCCAGAGTGGAGAGTACCATTGTGTAGCAGAAAACAAACATGGAAAATTACCATCAAAGCGACTTACTATTAATGTTAAATGTAAGTACTTCCTATGTTTTTACTCGAATTCATTTAATTTGGTGTGTTTTTGTTTCTCTGTAGTTTCAACTCCTGTAAGTCTGCTGTATACTGCTGAAACGAAAATCTTTGTAAAAATGTAATATTTTTTTTAAAAACATTCTGTTTCAGATGCACCTCGTGTTGAGGTAGAGATGACTCCAAATGCTTCTGAGGTTAGAGAAGGAGATAAAATTACTTTAACATGTAATGTGAAGAGAAGCAATCCAAGACCTAGCCGTTATGTGTGGCAGAAAAATCAGAGAAATATTGGGTACAATATCCAGTATGTTAAAACAGTCAGGCCTGAGGATCATGGCTCATACACATGTACAGCCACTAACATAGTGGGAAGTGGAACATCGGAGCCACTTAACATTAAAGTTAAATGTAAGTTACACTGCACTTTGTGCTGAGTTGAGCTGATATCCAATTAAAGGATATAAATCCATAGACTGTATCGCCACAGAGAGCATACTAAAAGTTGTTTCTTTCTTCCAGACATGCCAAGGAAGCCAACCCTTTCTTCCAGTACTTGGGATAATACTGTGAAAGTTGGTGGCTCCATCACACTCACCTGTGCGACTGATGCAAATCCTCCCCCATCTAGATACTCTTGGTACCGTTACAACGAAAATAAACAGGCAGTCCCTCAGACGGATCTTAATACAACAAACCAACTGATTTTGAAGAATGTACAAAGAACAGATGAAGCCCAGTATATGTGCAACGCAACCAACAGCATCGGTACAGGAGAGAATAGCACGCCGCTGAACCTAAGAGTACGCTGTAAGTAGTTCTGTTATGCTGAAATGTAATTTTATTTTCTAACATTTACATCAAATCAAAAAAAAAAAATCTGCATTTACACCTGATGTGCTCAACTGCCAAAAAAAATCTGGAACTGGAAACTGCTATCCTGATTACTAATTTCACCTCCAAGTACTTCTAAAGCTCACAAATGATGTTGTATATTATTTGTTGTTTTCCATACAGCCAAGTTTTAATTTGCTAAATTTATACTGGAGTTTCCATATAGATTGGGTAACACTTTATTTGGATTGTGGAGAATATTAATTTGGATTAGAGACTTACATTCAACTGTTTTGATTTGTTTGGAGATGTCTGATAGATTATCTATAGAGTATGTTACCATTCATGGACATATTCTTCAATGTTCTTTTGAGCTTAAACTTAACCAAACTTGGTACCAGTGGTGTAATACAAGAAAACATTACTTGAAATGTCACAAATCCTCTGTAGACTGACTGTCCAAATAAAGTGTTACCAGCAAACACAATGTAATGTGTTATTTTGTGAACTCGGCTGGATATTTCCATCTGTTCTCTATCTTTATTCTGAGGTAGGCTAAGATGCTGTTGACTGTAGCCATATTCAATGGACAGACATGAGATCTGGTATCATTCTCTTCATGAAAAGCAAATGAGCTAATTTCCTTAAATGTTACCATATTAAGTGCTTAGGGCGTTCAGGAGGTTAATTTTCTTTTTATGGACTGCTGCTATGATATAATGCAACATGTTTAAAAACGACCTCCTTTCCTTGTACAGATGGTCCCAGCAATGTTGTGCTGTCTATGGATACTGAGGTCAAAGAAGGTCAGCTCATCAGCATCACCTGCACTGTTGAGAGCTTCCCATCTTCACAGCTCCAGTTGACAAATCCCACATTAGATCTTCGGCCTTCAAAACTGTACAGAATCAAGGAGGAATCCAACTTTCTCCAATACACATTTTCTGTAACTTCAGCCCACATGGGGTTGTACACCTGCAGGGCAAAGAACAACGACGGTTCAAGAAATAGCCCACCGAGGAAGTTGGTGGTGAAATGTGAGTGATTCAGTTATTCATTATCTTGTTTATCTCTTGATATAAAATCTCAAACTTTCCATTAAGTCCAAGTCATTTAATCTCGTTATGAGAAGAAAAACAACTTGGCTTCAAATAGAAAAAGTTGATCTTTATCATCTTTTCTTTCCACGTGGCATCAAATGTGTCTGGTTCTGTTTGAGTCATCATTTACAAGGGGTGGGCACTAACTTACACATTAGCTAGTGTAGCTGAAATTATTGGAAAAAAAGTAACAACATACCTCTACTCAAGTACTGTATGGTGTACAATTTTCTGCCATGCTTTATACTACATTTATTTGGCATAGTGTATGCATGGTTACTAGCTACTACCAAAGGTCTATATTTTGCATATTACACATACAATATGAGCAGTAGTTCAAACTAGTCAATACATATTAAAATACTGCTCTACTAGTCGATGTTGATACTGCATTTTAATGCTAAGACTATTATCACTGGAGTAAAATTATAAATGCAGGACTTGGTATTGCTACATTTACTTGATTCTCGATAATTCTTCCGCTACTGAGTAAAACATTATGCAATTAAAACGACTTATTACACTTTGTAAAAGTTTAGTTTTGGTTGAGACAAAACTTACCAGTGAGTGACCTTCTCTGCATTATGGAAGGTTAGAATGTATTGTTTTAAGATAACCAGTTATTAAATGTTAATTACTCCCATACTTATTATATTTTTGGCCAAATACAGATCGTCCCAAAGACGTGAAAGTGCAAGTTGAGCCTGGTGCTACCGTGAATGAAAACAAATTTTTGAGACTGCGCTGCAGCGCCAACTGCTACCCAAAAGCGACTTCTTTCGCCTGGATGAAAATGACTGATGGGAAGAATGAAAAGATGCAGGACACTCGGGAGACCGTGGAAATAAAGTCTGTCAGTGTTTCTGACGCAGGACAGTACAGCTGTGAAGTCAGTAATGAAATGGGGACTGGACTCTCAGAGAAAGTTGAGGTTAAAGTCAAGTGTGAGTAGACTGATGCACTCATGATCATGTACTGATGAACTAGGAGGGACTTTGTTTCTGTAGAACCAGTTAACAACACAACCATGCAAATTTAACTTTCAAACAATATACACTACACTATTATGGACAAAATACATAGCTCTATAACGCCACAGGATACCTTTAAATGTGATATAGAGAAATCAATTCCTCCAAAATAAAATTAAGAACGCAACAATGTTTGCTGCAGGGTTATGTTGTTTTTAAAATTACAGGTAAAAAGCTACAATGAGAATATCTAAAGCCACTGTGTACAGTTTTTATGTGTTTCATTAATAATATGTAGGATGTGGGTAGTTCATTGCTTTGTCTTTTTCAAAAGATCACTGGGGGATGCCAAAACAAACACTTGAATATAGCTTAGAGGTATTGTTTTTTTGATCATTCCTGTATGATCTTTGAACTCCGAGATCATTTTGTCCTGCTTTTCTTTCTTCTTGTTCAGATGCTCCAAAACACGCGCACATCGTCAAAGGAGCAGAGCAGCAGGACTCTGACGGGACACGTTTTGTGATGCTGAGCTGCGACAGTCAAAGTTATCCCCCAATCAAGGAATATTCATGGTACAAGAAGGATGAGAATATAGATAGAAAAGTGTCTCAAAGTCAGTTCTTCAAAGTGTCTTCAAACGATCCGGGAGTCTACTACTGCATCGCAAAAAATGAAATGAGTCAAAAACAGTCTGATCCCGTCAATCTTTTTGACCGTGAGTGAATTCAAGGCCTTGTGTCTGTATGTTGCTTTCATATGGTATACATGTTGGATCACAGCTTCAAACCACATGTTCATATATTTGTGTCTACATACTAACGCTCTCTCATTTCTACCCACAGGAGGCTATATGACGTTCCTGAAGTTCTTCTTCCTCATTCTTATTATTCTGCTCATAGGTTTCTCATTTTTCTTTGTCTACAGGTAAAGTATGAAAACCAAATGTTTGACTTACACATTTCACAGGCGATCCGTCACGCATAACCAAAGTTGTGTCCCTTTACATTTCTAGACACAAGAGGAACAATTCAACGATTCAACAAACAAACACAAACACGTCACCCTATTTTGATTTTCTGGTGAGGTCTCATTCGTGCAACCTTCTTTATTGAACAAATCACATCAAATTTAAATTCACATATTCTTTGTGTGTTTGTGTGCAAATCAATCAAGGATTGGTGGAATAGCGCGAGTTTGAGAAATATGAGAAACGACCCCATCACGGCAGAGCCTTTCAGGAGTAGAGATGACCTCTTGCCAGACCAGCCGTGCCATTCAAATGCCCAACGACACCAGCCTCAACCAGACAGCACGTAAGACAGCAGCCACACACACTGTCCCTACACAGGACAAGGCTTACTCTGTAGAGCTGAATGCCGCTGCTCATGCTGGAGACAAAGCAACCATTTAGGACCCTGCAGACACGAATCGCACAATGAGAGTCTGCCCTGACATTTATTATAGAAGTATGCATGTTTTTATTCTTATCGCCGTTGTTGCTCCACAGGCCTGCATCCAACATCGACACCGTTTACTGCACTGTGAAACTGCCCGCTGGAAATACGGTGAGTCACACAATCAAAGCAAATTTCACAACTACTTCATTAAGGGAGACAAATGAAAACAGCTGTATTTAGGAGATTTTACTACAGTTCAAGAAGTAGAACTTACACAAATGCTGTTGAGCTGCATTATGGAAATTGTTGGAGCGAGTAGGAACGAAGTGAGGATATTTCAGCCACTAAATCATACATTGCTGTAGCTGTATCTTTGATATGATGGAAGTTAATTCCTGAAAAGAACCACCACAAACACTACATCTGCAAAATAAAAAGATTTTTTAATTTCTCAGTTATGTTTTAGTAAGCATATAAATGTGTTGGATTTGAATATACTGAAAAGGTTTACATTTAAAAAGGAATATTGAATCCTTGTAATTAAAATCATCATAATTAGGGTTAGGTTCAATACACATAAAAGATTATTAGTGCTCAGGAAACTGCTATGCAAACATCAACATTGGCTTCAGTCTTCTAAGCTCAGTATTTGTCTGTCTCTATTTTAGACAGCCGGATGTCTCCTTCAATGATCAAGCTGTTGCTCTGCCCTGTATGCTCTAGCTCTGTCCTCACTGTTTGTCAGAACACTAATCATTCAGTATTCAGTATTGTGGAGCAATGAATTGTTGGACGACCCACAACTTGCATTTAAAAAAAAGGCATGAATGAACTGATTCAGTAGCTACTGTACATTCACTGATGTCTCCTGTCTGCATCTGCTTTAGGGGCCTTCTGCACAAAAGCCAGTCAGACAGCAAGGTGGAAACACAGAGGATGATTCTCTCAACTACGCTTCTATAAACTTTGGAAATAAACAAAAGTGAGAATTTATGTTTTTCATATATTAAAAGAATAAAATTGTCACATTGCAGGTTTTATGATTAGATTTGTTTTTCTAGGAGAAAAAAAACAAAGGACAAAGTGGAAGATGTGTACGCTGTGGTGTCCAAGAAAAAGCCACCTAAAAAGGTCAGAAAACTATAAACCACGTTCTTTTCGTGTGTCATGTTCAGGCTAATGGTTGATCTGTGTTGTGTAGAGCTACTTTTTTTCGATATCTAGAAAAGCAGAAGTATGCCCTGTTCAGTACATCTGTGTGCTCACAATACTGTGGCAGAGAAGATGTTTCCTGTTCAGAAAGCGCCTGTGTTATTATGAAATTTGTGGCGATTTGTGGAGAATGATCTAATGATCTCTGTTATCCTCCTAGAATGGGCAAGAAAAGCATGAAGATTACGAGAACGTCAGTGCAGCAGATCAAGCCAAATCCCCAGATCCGTTTAACTATGACACAGACACTAGTGAAGATGACGTAGAGATCACTTATACACAGGTTTCTTTTAAAGCGAAGCCTGGACATCAGAGATCCAACAGAGACTCCAGCACATCGGATGAAGAAGAGACCCAATACTCTGACGTCAAAATCTGAGTTAAGATATTTTTATCCTACCTTAAAGGTACAACCACCTTGTTACTGAGCCACATGAAGTTGTGTTCATAGTCAATTATCAGGTTTTGTTTATTAAAAAAAAGGTTTTACTGTCCTGTTTTTACATTAGATGATGTTTTTTCTACCGATTCATTTAACAAGTACCAAACAGAAGGGAGGACAGTGACAACGTTAAGAGCTTAATCCAAACCTCCAAAACCATGTCACAATGGAATATAAATAAAAGTCCATTTTGACATATTTGTTCAAGAGTTAGAAAAGAAAGTGGGAAAATGTTCGCATTTATAACAGTTTAATGACATTTTTGAACATCTTCCAACACAAGACGACATGTTGTAATGCTGCGCAGCCGCTGCTTTACCGAGGCTTGTTTCTGAAATATGCATGTTGAAACAATGTGTTATACGCATGATGCTCCGATTCATAACATGCTTTGACTTCAGCTATTGTTATTGTACTTTTCTTTGTTTTGATCGAGGTGCACAAATGTATTTATGTATTTTCAGAAAAAAAAACTATGTAAAATGATCAGTAATATAAAATGTATTTTCACTCACAATAAAAAAAAAGTGTTTTCACTCTGTGCACTCGCTTTATTTCGAACTGCACAGAAAAGGGTTTAAATAATAAATTAACACAGCTGTAAGACAAAAGTTAGCATTGAAATATTAAATGCAAACATTGACAGAGAAGAATAAAGGTCTAAAGGGATTTTTAGTTTAAAGGGAACATTTACTGTTATGATTGATTGTGGGGACGTTAAAGGTTCAGCTCTGACACTTGTATCATGAGGTAACTATCTACTGCATTTAAAATCATTTTTATGGTGTTTTTGTTTTGCTAGATTTTTCAGTAAAGAAACAAGAAAGAGCTCAATTTGAAGCTTACAAGTGTGTAGTGTGTGTTCTGATCAACTGGGCAGCACTGACTGCATAAAACTGAAGTGGGACATCAGAAGTCCTGCAGCAGTTTGAAGCCCAGATTCATGTGTTTCTGCCATCATTTCCTCAAAAGTTAAACCACAGCCTTTTCACTGACCTGTCCCATGAGGCCATTAGTGTCTTTCTCTGGTCCCAAATGAGTATCAGTAACTGTCACTGTCACTTCCTTTGCATCTTCTCTGTTGCTTCCTCCAGAGTGCTGACGGATCTGGGCATACTCCGTCATCTTGGAGGCAGGGCCTCCGATCTCCCCTTCCCCGAGCTTACCGTCCGACTTGGCCTGGAGTTCAGCAAAGTCTAGTTTGACGTAGTTGAGGGGTTTGTCCTCAGCTACTCCTCCCCTTTCCAGGTTAGCTTTATTGGCATAAAGCATTTGTGAAGAGTTGGTCTACAAGAAACAAGAGTAATTTGCTTCAGTAACTGAGAAGAAAAGATCGGATTTTTCTTCATCATCGTAGGAAATAAGCTTGCTCAAGCAAGTGTTTGACACCCAAATTCTAGATTTTTGCCTGCAGTATGACTCTCCTCATTTGATTGGTACTTTATATTAGGATGTAGGATGTGTGAAGGTTCCTGTTTTTGCATCTGTAAGTTGTGTATAGAAGGATATAAACTCACCTCATTAGTAGCTAAAAAGTCTGATGTATCCACTGATCCCTTGTTGGGTGAAAGGCTTCCTTTCCTTCTCCTAATGATCCCTTGTTGGGTGAAAGGCTTCCTTTCCTTCTCCTAAAAGCAACACAAAAGCAGTCGTTTATCATTTTTTATTAGGTTTTTCATTTGATGGTCATATTTTGCGATATTCTGTGGAAGCCATAATTGCACACTAAAGTTGAGGACCACCCTGATCATCATCCAAGTTATACACAACCTCGAAATGTCCTGTTAACAGCTCTGTATTTACGGTGTTAGCTTCTTGTGTTTTTTTTTAATGTTACTTACCTGCAAAAGAAAAGCAGCAGTGGGATGCACACCAGCATCATCCCCAGAGCTCCTGCCGCAGAGCCGATCAAAAGAGACTCAGTATGGAGGCCTGAAAAGTCCCCACAAATCATAATCAGTAATTAAAACCAGAAAGGGGTAGATCATGCATAAAGCAAAAACAAATATGAATCCTGCAGATTGCTCTACCTAGCTGGGTTTCACTGGCGGACACGTTAAAGACAAATCTCTCAGAGCCCAGTGAGTTAATGCTGAGGCAGACTAAAGAGGGCATGTCTCCGTCCAGATGGTACAAGGTGATACAGCTCCTCATGCCCACGCTCCCTTGAGGAACCTCCCTGATTGGGATATCAGCAGAGTGGTTGACAGGCTCCCCGGCCAATTCCCAAACCAAGGATGGAAGAGGGTTCCCCTGGCTGTCGCAGTAACATCGAATCTGAGATAAAATCTTGATGCAGCGGGAAGAAGGCAGGATGTCTGGAGCAACTGAGACAGAGAAGGTAATTGGATATTTATGGCTCTTCTAGGGGGAAAGTAAAGGCTTACAATTAAATAAAAAGAAAGATAAATCTCACATGTGACATCCAGACTTGCAGGCTCTGAGGATTCAGTTCCATGGACATTCAGAGCTTCACAGTAGTACTGATCCTCTGAGAGTTTAGTCACATTGAAGATGAAGTCTTGCTCAGAGCCCACCATCTCCTTTTCTCGTCCAGCCACTCTGAACCAGGTGAAGTTAACTGCTGCTGGATTGGCAACGCTTGTGCAGGTTAGAGTTACAGAGCTGCCGTCCAGCACTGGACCAGAGGGGTCAACCGAAACCGAGGTGTTCTTCGGGGGATCTGAAAAGGAACAGTGTTTCTCTATTAGTCCTGTGTCCAAAGTTTTTGCTCATTTATCACGAAGAAGTTTTCCAAAAAAATATTTTTAGGTTGATTCATGTTGGTGTTCAAAGTTGGTGTTGGCATAAATTTACAAAAAAAGCAAAAACAACTGGATATGGTGACAAAAATCTCAGATCTCTTGGAGTAACTACAGCACTGCACTGCTCAATTTTGAAGAGAACATTACATTTTCTCAACTACTGTCTCAAAGGTTGTTAATAATCTTTGAATATCAACTTTTACACGACAAAAAATCCCAGGAAAGAAAGGGAAATTTAAACATATAAAGGTTAATGATCATCAGATCAGCTACTAAAGGCCCGTGTAGGAAGACTGGTCAAGACAGAACTTTGACAAATAAAAGAAAATGCAACATTTTGTCAATGTTATTCACACCTTTACAATAAACTGAACCAACCTACTTACTGATGGTGAAAGATTTATGAAGGCCATTATCAAGTATGTAGTACAAACACAAGCTTTGTGTTTCATAGATACTATAAAAGTCTATAAATACCTCCATGGTCTATATTAAATTTAAGTTTTTAGTAAGCTGAGACAACCTCTTCATTCTGTGGTTGGACATGATGTCTTTACAAGGACACTAAACTAAACAAAACAGCCACACATACATTAACACATTGGCACATGTAAACGTACAACAGAGCTCAGTCATGATTAGACCACTGACATAGAAATGATTTTGCACGCAATGTGACAATGCATTACTGTCCGAGGTCCAGACGCTGTAGTGTCGCCCTATGACAGAGACTTGGCTTCAGATCATGTTCGGGTGTCCACAGCTGGATTTACAGTAGAGCCATATTCAGCATATGAACACATTGGACATACAGCTGTGTTTGTTATCAGTGTAAATCAATGTCTTTACTGTATAAAATGAACTTACATTGAATGTCCAGCTGAATCGCTGCTGAAACTTCCTCTCCCAGCTCGTTTCTTGTTGCACAGTGGTAGTCACCGCTATGGCTCGGGTCGACACTGTTTATAACTAAGATCGAACCAGACTCCTGATCCTCTTCGTCGTCTTTGTGCCAGGTATAGTTGGTCACAGGTGGGTTGGCTCGGCTCCTACAGAACAGAGTAACAGATGTGCCCTCCAGTATTGGACCATCAGGGTCGACGACTACTGTGGTTTCCTTAGGAGAAACTGGAAAAACAAAAAGTAAAGTATGATTTAAATCCATGTCGCTGGTCAACATTTGTCATCTGTGTCTCTGTTTCAATCTGACTTACATTGTACGTCGATCTGAGTAACGGATGAGTTCTGGGCACCATATTTGTTACTGACTTTGCAGTAAAATTGGCTGTCAACTTCTGAGACTGTAGTTGAAAGCGTCTTCTTTGAACCCACTGCTGTCACCTCATCGCCGTCCACTTTGTACCAGGTGTAGCCGTCCACAACTGGATTTGCATTTGTGTTGCAGGTCAGAGTCACTGAGCTGCCCTCTTTTACAGGACCAGAGTAAGTGACTGATGTGTTATTTGGAGGATCTGGAAGATACATTTTAAAATCTAAATGTTTGAAATATCTGCATAAGTAGTCCAATAGTCAATCTTACAAACAAAATTGAGGAGAGGTGCGAGTGAACCAAGTTCAGAGCCACAGAAACAAAACAAAATGAGCTGTAATTGTCTGCAAAGTCTTTACCTATCAACTTATAAGACTTACTAAAACAACTTTTGGGTTGTCAGATTGTGAGACTTAGACTTAGACTGCACGTGAGAAATCCCTTTATACCAATAAACTGTAGTAGGTCAGCAAGTATAAGCAATAAGACATACAAATGTCAGAAACATACTCACAAAGAACACGAAGGGTCAAACTTTTTTCATACAGAATATCGCTGTTGCCACCTTGTCTGCTGTAAAGTACGGAGCATGAGAACTTCTGTCCGTTGTGGAGGTAAGAAGCGGTGAAGTTCATGACAGAGGTCATTAATCTGTTTTCCATGTTCTCCTCAGTGTCACCTATACTGGGGGTCCATGTCAGATCTGGAGGAAGAATGGGACAGGCAGCTGCAGCCGAGCAGTTCAACCTCACTGGAGTCCCTTCCTCGACCTCCAGCCTGGATGGAGTTATAATCGGTCTGGGCGGTGAATCTGAGGAGTAAAAACAATGAGGAGGTCACAGGAGAGATATCAAAAGACGTGGGTTTATATAACAGTAACGGGCGCAACACAAACCTTGAGCGGTGATAATGACACTTGTTTGAAAGTTGAACTTGAGATCGTTCTCACACTGCAGTCTGAAGTAATAGTTGTCGTAATGGTTCGATGGTAGGTTGTTGAAGATGGTGGTGCAGTCCTTCTCGTGCAGGACACCTGTTAGGTTTCCTTGCAGGATGTTTAAGCTTGCGCTCGCTCCAGTGAGGCTGGAATCAAACACCTGTGTTCGACTCCAGCTGCCCCGCTTCCAAATGGCTTTACAGGAATCATCCAGGTGTTGATCCCAACCTGAGGGCAAGCTGAAAGTGCAGGGGATGATCACACAGGATCCACTCAGTCCCTCTACTGTCTGAGGCATGAAGGCTGCCCAGTGTTGGCATAAGATACCTGAGGGGAAACAATGGCAACAACAAAAAAAAGAAAATATCAGCCAAGGTTAACGCTGGAATAATTATTCCAACTAGTAAATGCAAAGACAAAAATCTAATTTTGAATGTGGAATAGCCTACCTTGAAGTAGACAGCATATGAGGAAAAGCCTTACAGCACCTGTCATGCTTTTCTATCAGGTTGATAATCCTACAGAGAAGTACTGGACACACAAAAATGATTTTCTGTTTAACTGTAGTTAAAAATAAAAGAAGAAAAGATTGTTTCTTAACTATTCCTTCCTGTAACTTTGGAACTTTATTGCTGAAAGTAAATCCAACTATAATTTGTATTGAAGCACTAAACTGTGAAAATGTCAATATCAAAGTACTGCATTCAAAAATATATATATATTCATAAAAAAACATTCTATATATATATATATATATATATATATATATTATATATATATAAAGCATTCAGAGTTGTGTTCAAGTAAAATTATTGGTAGTAAGAATTTAACAACTATCAAAAGTCATCACTTCTCTCCACTGATAGTAGTAGCGAAAAAACACAGTACGATAAAAATAGAATATTATTAAGGCACGTCAGACTTATAGGATATGATAACATTTTACAGTTTTTAGAGTGTCTTACCTTACAGCCAACAATGATGTTCCGCATACAGTGTTTCTGCTTTCTGGAAGAAAAAAAAAAGAGCAAAAGAAAATATTTGAAATTTGTATCTACTCATTTTGACAGTATATATAGTAAGAGATATCTGTTTGTTTTTTGAAATTGATAAAGGAGCAAAAGACTGTACCAGCATTGAAGGGTCAGTGGTAATAATCCAACTACTGAGTCATGTCAGACTGGTGGTGTGTCTGGATGGTGCACTCAGCTCTTGAGAGATTTGTCTGGGGAGTGGTGCTTTGGAACAACAACAGGGGTTTGATTCTCTCTTCATACCACAGTAATGCAAGTCTCGTCAGCCTCTATTAATCATAACAATCTTGCTATATTAATTTGATTACCTAAATAGACAGACAAGTTGGAGGTAAATAGAAGTAGTGCCAACATTCAATTAAAATTAAGCGGAAAATAAACGCT
Source organism: Larimichthys crocea (assembly GCF_000972845.2). Lineage (NCBI taxonomy): Eukaryota > Metazoa > Chordata > Actinopteri > Sciaenidae > Larimichthys > Larimichthys crocea. Next base: position 31,707,840 of record NC_040023.1, read on the forward strand.
GTAGTACGAATGCTTTAAAGAGAAATATTTGCCAGCCATTGACTGACTTGATTTTTTAATCCTCTTCAATCACTGCATTCATGAGCTGTTTTAAAAGTTAACAGACAAAGATAAACAAAGAAGAAAACTGTTAAAAAGATAATGTACACATGGTTGTTGTTTTGTTTTGTTTTTTAAATAAAAAAAGATTGCAGTTTGACAGTTGTGTGCATTTCTATGGTCGGATTTTTCCACAATCACTTAACACACTAACGTTCAACAGTTCAACACTGTAAGCTGATTTTCAAATAGTACTGACATGAGGTTAAGATGGCTGATAACTCTGATATTTAAACAATTAAATACTGATATTGCGTTGATGATACACATATAATAATATTTAGATACAGACTTTTATTTTTGTTTTGATAGTGAATGTTTTTGTGGCATCAGTAGTGTAGCATGTGCTTGAAAGTGCAGATAGGCGGAGGCTAGTGTTAGACTCTTACAGTCAGGGTTTTATAGACAGTTGGCACTGATGATTGATCCCATGCCCCACCCACAAGTTATTTCAAAACTGGTAGGCAAAAGATAAGACGATTGGAAGGGAAGTGCAGAGGTCGTCACATCTTTTGGCTCAATAGATGTGTGTCTGTGTTCATAAAGCATAGCAATGAGTAAAGACTTTATGCATGTTAATGCTGCACAGTCTGAAAAAAACGTTGATGGTAATTTCTTTTCAAGTGTCTGAGGTTGAAACTTTGATCTGTTTTAGTAAAGACCTCAAAAGAACAGGAAATTATCTCACAGCCTCCATGACGCAGATAAATGTACTATATATTGCACAAACACACACAATACACCACAATTGTGCGTGTGTGTCTTATTTTCCGCTTATCAGAACAAAATGGCATGACTCTCAAGTGAACTCCAGATCAACGTCAAGCAGGAAGAAATGTGTAGCTTATCAGAAAAAAAAATAATTATATGCAACTGATTTTGCAACATGCACAATACGTTGCAAAAAAAAGGCTGACACTGCAAATGATACTTTAAACACACAGGAAGTTAGACAGTCAAACATGACAGACAGTGAGAAATGTCAAAGTGTGTAGATCGCATCATTTCTTTAAATGTCAGAAAGCGTTTTCGGAAATAGTATTAAAAGGGCTACAACAAATACTCCTGTAGGACATTAGTCATAATGTTATCTACACATAATCTGTGTAGAAATCCAAATGGAAGAAAAATAGGCACTTTCTTTGCTTTGATTGTTTTCATTTAATGTTATGATGTAATAAGCAAACTGAAGCAAACCTTTTATGAATAAACATTTAATAGTGCATTCATAACAATGTATGTCTTCATTTATTTGCATATCAAACCATTATAAATTTCCAAATAATAACTTAATTCATGAAAATGTAATTTATGAAAACAAAAATACCGGATATGGACATATTAGTGGAAACGCTAAGACAATATAAAGCAATCCATCACAAAATACTGCACAAACAATCTCTTTGACAGTCTACTCAGGTATATTGTTATATCAAATTGCATTATATTATACAAGTGTTGCCATTATTGTGTCCACCCGATGTTGTAGTGTAGTGTACGCCAGTCCTGTAATGCTGAACTGAGACCAGCAGGGGGAGGTCAGGCTCAAAGAGTGAAACCTCCCAGTAACAGACACCCAGTGTGCAGGCTGGTGTGTTAAGCTGTTAGTGGTTTGCAGCTGGTTCAGCGGTGAACCTCTGTCACCACTGAAGCATCACTCTTTCAGTAACAGTTTCCTCCGCTGTGTTCGGGCACCTCCGCGTCTTAAGTACTTTATCCACAGATTCCTGAGTCCAGGTACAGTATCAGCCCCTGAGGTGGATCCCAGCCTCACCAGTCCCCACAGACAGGGGAAAATAACTAAATGAATTGTCCTCTCAGTAGCTTCACTCACAAATTTCACAGTCCACATATGCAAAAAAGTCAATAACGGCTGTGCTCGTCTGTTGCTGTGACGATGACATCCATCCAAATCCGCATTGATACTGCATTAGAAGCCACCAGAAAGAAAAGACGGTCGTATGTCTTCACGCAGAATGTCAGACTGGGTCGCGGAGACTGAAGAGAAGGGACAGACAGTGACAAGTCAGAAAGACGGGACTAAAAAGGTGATTTCTTCAAAATTTCACCTATATAACCATTAAAATTTGCATTTCTTCCAGCTGAACCTGAAAGTCATTAAACATAAATAACCTAATAATTTTGGTGACGATAGCTGCTTTGAAGCTTTCTAGTTACTATGCTCACAGTTCTGTCTTTAATATTCTGAGAAGCAGAAGAACATGCTGCTGTTGCTTTAGTTTAAACGCATTCAGTCAAAATCATTTTTTCACAACTTTAACTAACACTAAAGTGAAGAATGTGACATTTTGTGCACAGCTGTCCAGATCACCAAAGTAAAAAAGTACCAATACAATAAAGTAAAATCAGTATTTTCACTTAAATGTACTTAAAGCATCAAAAGTAACTACAGTTACTGCACTTTACTCCAATACCTAATCCATGTGATACTAGTTTTAACTAGTGTGTTCACAGTTTAGTCCAGAAGTTTCCAACCTAAGGGTCACCAGATAAATCTGAAATGCTGTGTGATGATTAATCTTAAAAGAAACTAGTAACTATAGTTATCTACAAAATGTAATGGAGTAAAAAGTACACTGAAATGCAGTGGAGTAGAAGAAGGAAGTAGCATAAAATAAAATAATCAAGTAAAAAGTACCTCAGAACGGTTTTTAGTTGCAGTAGTCATTAAACTGCAATTGTTCAATGTTCAAATGATTGTTTCATTTTAGCAGCTATACAAACACATTATGCTGATTGACATAAATGACAAGCTTTCGCATGGTAATTATAATGTAATTGTAAACCTATAGTGTCACGTGACACTTATTTAATACCTAATACTTACCAGCAGCAAATAAAGCTCTGCTCAGCAGTACTAGTGTAACCCGACACCCGCCTTTGATTCTTAACACAGTAATTATAGAGATCGTCTGTGTTTTCAGTCCCATGCAAATCTGCCATGTTTAGAATCTGTCCAATTACCCATGTGGAGAATGAGAAACCTCAAATGAGTAAAACAAACTTTAGGTCATGTGACGACTAGAACAGACACTGACATGGGGAGTAAATTCCCAAATCACATGAGATCCCGAGGTCATCCTAGTTCAGCTGAAATTGTGCTCTCAGTTCAGATAGGGGAGACAAAAAATACGACACGATAAAGACTAAAGTGGAGACTTTTAAGATGTTTCCGGAGTTATAACAATATCCTAAACACAACAGATGTTGGTCCTAAAACAACATTGCGCAAAAATCAACTTTAAAAAAAAGGTTTTTGGTATTCATGACTGGACAACAGTGGCCTGTACATCATGTATAAGCCTTTAAACTCCAGCTTAAAGTCCAGAGATTTGGCACGGACTCTACAGACTGATAGATTAGTCAGTTTGTGTACGATGTGAGAACTCACAGAAGTGGCTGTTCGTAGATGGTCATAGTAAACTTCTTCTATGGCCTGGAAATAGATGACTCCCTTTAGCTTCCTCTCATCACAGTCTGAATCAAAGGGAGAAGCAAGTTAGAAAAAAAAGCTGGTAGCAACATACTATATTAGCTCACCATGCAATTTATTATTATGGATTTAAAATAATATTTTAAACTCTTTTTCTTTTTTTGATTAGAACAGCAAATTAAGAAGAGCAAAGTAGCTGGAAGATAACGTCATTGATGCAATGTTATATCACAACACGCCTGACTTCCTTTCAGTGAGCTAGTGTTACACACAGAGGGCTTTCATTCACGCAAACCTGCACTCTCCGAGCCAGTCTAACCTGTATAGTAGGCTAGTCGTCTGTGGTCCATGTCAAACAAGAACCATCTCTTCTTCCAGGTCTTGACCCTCCCCCCACGCTTGGTTAGGAAGCCTGCACAGCGTCGAGGCGTCAGCCTCAGGTCCGTGCAGCCAGCTACTCCGTGACCCAGAGACTCCAAGTGAGCCCGGAGGTCAAAGTTGGGAGAGAGGAAGAGGGGCAGGCTGTGCGTCTGGAGAGACAAATGGGGTTTAGATGCGTTGGCTGGAAAGAGGCAGTCCATTTTCCATGGAAAGTGAGGAAACACTAGTAACATTCAGTGCCTTTTTATTATGGTTGCACTTGTTTTCGAGAGTCTGGGACAATTACAAAATGTAATTGTAGGGGATAGCTTGTATAATTTGTTCTGAGACAATGATTTATATAATTGACTTGGATTGGAGACTACACTAGAAGAATTAAGTTTAAGAAAAATGTGTTTTTTAATCACGTGGAGGGTTTAACAACATAAGCGATATAGCTGCATTATGGGAAATATAGGATCCAGTGATTTTAGTAGTAAACATCAGGACACCTCAGCCTCTACTTTAAATATCCCTTTTTCAATCCATAATCCAAATGTAATCTACTAGAGCTGTTGGTACATTTACTTCCACTTATTTGTTTACAGGTCTTAGAGAGACCTACTGCATAAAACACGAGAGCTCTGTAACCCGCCCCTTATCCCTGCTTGAGGCGAGCTCAAGACTACACTTGCGGCTACAAGCACAACACACTCAAACCTCTAACTGAAGCATTGGATTGCATTGTGGGTTATGTAGGGGTCAGATTGTGACAAAGAGGAAGAATGGGTGTAAAATGAGAAAATGTCTTTAATGCAGTTTTGTGGTTGTTGTTTTATACATACTGGAGAGTTTGGAGGGGAAATGGCCTTTGGTTGCTCCTTTGGTTCAAGATCTGGTCTTTGTTGGGTCTCTGGCTCCGGTGGTTCTGTTCTGGAAGAGTTTAGCTCTCTCTGCCGTCGCTCCTCCAACAACAACTGCTGTCGCTCTTCCTGGGTGCACACATGAATCATATGTCATGACCCCTTTCAAGGTAACGACTTGGAAAAGGCAATAATGATACTGCTCTAACAGAGTTGGTTTTACAATAAATTGAAAGAAACCTGATATCAACTAAAAGTTCCCTTTCTAGTTTCAAACTCCACATAAACTCACAATCATATGGTCTACACATTTTTCAGTCTTGGCATTCACCAAGGCTGCAAACATGCATTACAAACATGCACACATCTGCTGGCCGTTTTCTTGGACCATCATGTGCGAGCTGAGTGGGTGTCTGTGATCAGACAGCCGTGCCTAATGCAGTGTGTCACATGTGATTAGAGGTGTCAGCGAGTGTTTCCCACGGCAGGTGACTCACCCTTTCTCGAAGGAGCTTCTCTCTCTCGGCTTTGGCTTCCCTCAGTTTCTTCTCGATCTCCACGAGATCCAACAGAGACGGGCTGTGAGAAGTTATATTCATCAGTGAGAGTAACTGGTAAAGGTTAAGATATACACAACCCCAGTATGTGTAGAAGAGTGCTAAATCCACAAAATATCAGGAGCAGCACTGAAATTAAACCATTTATTCATGGGGTCCTGTTTCTGAGGCACAAACGGTAAAATTATCAGCTGTTAAGGAGGCTTGTCAATTAATGACAAAGCTCCATGAAGTCCAAATCACATGTCACACATACTGCATTCACTGGAAAATGTATAGTTTTCCTCTGGATAGACGGTTATGAACAAAAGTTTTAGGAAGTGAGCCTTTTCTAATTAACTATACTCCTACTGACTAACTTTGAAGTCGTCTAATTTGTAAGTCTTGACCATCTTTCCCTTCCAGAATAGCTAGGAATGTGTCAACTATGCTTATAAGACATCTGAGGGGTCGAGGAGCATGACCTGTTACTGACATTTCCAGTGCAATCACTTTCACTTTCCAAATAAAGTGCTTGAGATGAACAGGATTAACTGTTGGCTTGTTTACTACTTGTCCGATCCTAAGACGACTCGTGTTGCTTGCATTCATTGTAGCGAAGTAGCAATGTTCCTAGACATCAACAGTTACTTTGTCGAGTACAATGTTGTTATAACCAATGAGGCCTAAGAAAATAACACCAAAGATTTAATAAGCTGGAATGATCTTTTATGGTAACTGCTTCTTACATAAAGTGTTCCTTCTCACGGTGGTATTCTGAAATTAAATCCTTCACACACTCCAGATTGCTCCAACCTCTGAGCAAAGTTATGAACTATAAAAAATTAATTCTTGCCACCACTCTTGCATGTAAATGCCGAAGAAGCACGCAAACCTCTTAAAGCCACTCTTCATTTTGCTCTTTAAAAAAAAAACAAAAAAAAAACAGCAGTGAAGTAACTGACCTGGCAGCGCGAGAGCTTGTTGTACTGTTGCACGGAGTGTGGAGCCCGCTGCCGTTGCTGGTCCCAGGCCTGTGCCCGCTGCTGTGCCCATTGCTGAGCCTATGGGAAGGGATGGGGGAAGTGAAAGCTGTTGGGGTCTGGCTGTCTGGAAGTGTCCTCACTAACCCTGAGAGAGGAAGGAGATAGAGAAAGCCACAAGAGAACAACATGCATCAGTCAGCGGGAATAGTTTTATGTAAGATGAGGCGTGAGAGGATTTTCAGTTGCAGCATTTAGAAACAGATTAAGTGAAAACTTTGCAAGACTTGACATGATCTTGAAGATCAGGCTATTCAAATATTTAATGACAGGTGTGTGCGTGTGTGTGTGTGTGTGTGAAAAATAGATACCACTGAGGAGAGTATACACATAAGTATATATGCGTTTCTCTGGCACACCTGGTCCGATCAGGTAAATCCTGCTTTGTACCTACATAAAAAACAACCTACCGTCTCTGCTGACACACCTTTGATTTGACTAAAAGGGAGGGAACTGAGCAAACAGACAAAATGAGGACTTGAGTGCAGGGAGTGAGTTTATTGTTCTATATCATAGTGCCCTCAGCTTAAGCAATCAAGAGCGCAACAGAGAATAGAAAGAACAGAACTGGTAATGGCTCACCCTGCACTGAGAGCGGCCTGTCGTTGAGTTTGTTGTTGCGATGCGAGCTTCGTCTTCTGGGCAAACTGACGGAGTCTTTGCATGGGTCCTACAAAAGAAAAGAGTCTAAGTATGAGCTGTGATACAAACATTTGAACTTCAAATGATTCGCTGACAAAATGATTCAGTTATTTTGATTCTTGACATTTAGGTCCAGCCTGTGACGTTAAACTGAGTATCTTTGGGTTTGTGACAGTTGGTCAGACAAAACAACATTTCAAGGGAGTCACCTTAGACTTCTTGGGAAAAAAAAGGCAGATTCATCGATGATTAAACTAATTGTGAGACCAATTGTAAACACATGCTGTATCCATGATGATGATACGCCGTATACCTGTGGAGGCTTGTGCACGGAAAGGGGCGAAAGTGACATCATGCAGGGAGCTGAGCCGGTGATGTTCGACCAATCAGTGAGCGGCTTCTTCTCTTTGAGAACCTGCAAGAGCGGATTATTATTTCCTTTGAAATTCAATAATGTGTCCACGATGAAACCCAGCTTCACAGCACAAACACAAACAATTTACATGAACTGGAGCGGCAGGAAGGATGACAAAGACAGTGGACTGCTGAAGCCGGAGCCGCTAACTTCGACATACCACATCTGGCTGAGAATGAAGACTTGGCTTCCGAGAGGGGTCGTAATGAGTTAAAAAATTATCATTCCCTCACTATCTCCCCCACTAACCCTCCCTCCCTGCTTGACTCACAAACACATGAGCAATTCAGTCGCCACATGCAGTCCACTGTTTAACCCTTATCTGTCTCTTTCACTACTCTACATGAGCACATGCCCACAGGGAAAGTGTGGACAGTGAAGAATTAAACAGGTTTTATTCAAAGTGACTGACCCTCTGGGATTATTTTGTTCTACATTTAGTAAATATCTTACACAATACTTCTTATACCTCCTTGTTACCACAATCTTGATCCAATCTGATTCATTTTTCATAAACCAACGAGTATAAAAGTCAGTTTTCATACACACACACACACACACACACACACTCTCTCATTATTAAAGCTGACTAAACATGTGAGAAGTAGACCACATCCTGAATGCAGTCATATTACAGTCATACACACTTGGTCATGTCTGTCTGTCTTGTTCCTCTCTCCTCCCTAGTACTGCCACTCCCTTCAACCCTCCCTCCAGCTGTTTCTGTTCTCTCATTAGAAAAACTAAACATAAAGGCAGCTTTCTGACAAACATATTTTTAACACCCGTCAGCCACGGAGATAGATCGAAGCGCCCCCCTACCCCCACCCCACCCTCCTTCTTTTTTAGCTTACCGCTTGCTGCGAGGATGTGAAACCTCTCCCAGCTTGCCTTCTCTCCTTCTCATACATCCACACATGCACACACACATTCACAAATGCAGCACCCTCCCTCGCGTTGCTTACTCCTCCCCTCCCTCCCTTCAGCTTGAGTCTCTCTCTCTCTCTCTCTCTCTCTCTCTCTCTCTCTCTGATTTGCCTTTTCCTCGTCCGGATTTTGTCTCCTCCTTATTTAAAACTGGTGCTGCCGTAAGTCTGATCAAAGGCAACCCACGGGCTGTGTGATAACGTCACAGCACAGTTTAATTAGTGACTAAGGAAATCACTTACTTTGGAACAGCAAGTATTAATAATAAAAAATGATAACACATGGCAGTGTAGGCAGTCTTTAAAATGTGAGCCAGCTGTATTTGTTTACAATTTATGCATAGATGCACGATGATCCAATAAAAGATACATTTGTTCCACTTTGCTATACAATATATAAAATAAAACACTGTATAGCAAAGGTTACTAACGATGCAATGTTATCGTCCTCTCTGTAAATTAACTTCTTACCATAAATAACTAAATTAGCTAACTCTTTAAACGTGTATTTACTGATTAGTTGGCCTCGTCTGGACAGCACAACAAGCTGTAAATGTAACATTAACATGCTATCGCCTCATAAAGTTGATATGGCACGTGTCAGCAAACAAATGCAGACAGATCGAGCAGATACACAGCAACTTTATCTCTGTTTTGGTTTCCACCAACTCCTGAGGGAATTTTCTGACTCTTTATCTGCTAAGTCCTCCACTATGTTCATCAACGGGTCGTAAACTATGTCTGTCTGTTATGTGGTGTGAAAGGAGTTAGCCTGTTTATCAGAGCTTTTCTTTTGATCACATTATTTATACCTTTAGAAACGTTTCTCAAATTCACACTCCTTCCTTCACTCATACACTCCTTCCTATACAGGTACTACTGTACTTTACATTAGAGTGACCAGTAAATTCACAGTTTACACAAACTATATAGTTCACATTCGGTTTCTTAAGCTCAAATAAAATAGCAGAAATTAAATATATTGCACGATTGAGTAAACAGAGATTTTGGTGCCTACTTTTGTATATCTAAACATCTGAGCTGTTTCTTTACTCTTATAGTGAGTATTGTACAGCACATTTTGTTACACTGTGTGGATTTTTGAATGCAGAATATGGATATATATTTTATTTATTTTGAATTCAGACATCTAAATAATATTTAAGAAATAGCTGCTATCATCATCTGCAATATGTGCTGGCTCCCTCCTATTTTAAACATACATCAGGAATCAAATACAAAGATTGCCGTTTGTCGTTAATTAGAAGAAGTAGTGATAGTCCATAGTATCAAAAATCCTTCTTACCGTTTGACTAGTTTGGATGAGTTCTCTCTTCTCTTTCCTCAAGGCGTTCAGCTCCCTCTCCTTCTCCCTCTCCATCTCCTTCAGCTGTCTCTCTAACTGCTGGACTCTCTCCTGAAAATTCAGAACAAACTTCCCTTCAGCGTGGACCTCCATACGGCTTCTTGTCCTCAAAAGAGATCTCGCGTGCTGTATCTGATTGATCTGGCTGGCGTGAGTTAATCTTTTCATTATGTTGTTATGTAATATTGGAAAAAAATAACCCTGATGTGACAGCATGTGTGTTGTTGTGTGAGAAAATGCAGAGACTTGAGCCAAGTTGATCTACAAGGCCCGGGACACAATGCAAATAAAAACAACAAAAAATTTGCAAGTTAATGAGAGGCACGAGGGGGGCACGTGACAGCACGACTGATATGAAATCAGCAGCAAATGTGAAACAGTGAGAGACAGACAGAGGGTATAGGGATCTGCAGCTGAGTCAACTACCATCCCTCTCACACAATCCCGCTCTTCATCCCTCACCCTGCACACTCCTCCTCTTTACATACTCGAGCTAATTCAGGAACAATTCAATATTATTTTCGCCGTCTATCTGTTGTCATCGTCTATCTTGAGGAATCTGATGGAAACTTCCGATGTCAGAATGTAAACAAATATCACACGTCACTCACATGTTCTCAGTAAAAGTAGCGAAGAAGAGAAATAATAGTCAGAAATAAGTTTCAAGACATTTTATGAACCATTGGAGAGAATGACCATTACAAGGCAAGATTGTCAAAAAGATTTATCCCTCTGACTTTGCTGACCCTCTGACTTTTAATTCTACAGTAGCGTCACCATGAGGTTAACATTTGTGGTTAAGAGTGAAATGTCTCTATAACTAGGATATTGGATAGATTGGCAACACATCTGGCACTGACATGAGTTTATAAAAACTAAGGATGAATTCTAAAAACTTTGGTGATCCTCTGACTTTTCTTCTAGCGCCATTATGAGGTTCAATTTGTCCAGTAGGTTTTGACTAAGAACATTATCTTACAGCTGTAATTTGTGTTTTGTGCCAATCAGCAAATGTTGCATGCATGCTGCTACAAGTCAACTTAGTAAACATTACACCTAAACATGCTAAGGTTAGCATTTATCTCAAAGCATCTCTGTGGTAAGTCAAGCGGCTGTGAAATGAAGCCAATGCACACATACCAAAGACTGCAGTTATTTGAATGGCCACTAGAGGCTGGCCATAAAATGAGCCATATAACTCCATATTAAAATGCCCTAACTTCACAGCAGAAATAAACACATTTACAGCCTGGTACCAAAACTAGTTTTGGGCTCTATAGCCAATTTTTGTCAATTTATGACAACACATAACTCACTGAGCAACCAGGCTTCATTCAGCCTGTCTCAGCTCCAACCACACTCCATGTTTTTGCCCATTTTTGGATTAGTGAAGAGGCGGCTGTCGGTCTGTCAAGATGGTGGTGGCCAGAGCAACGACTTTTCAGAAACCTTTTGTTGACGTTGCGGATAATACATCAATATTTCATAATGCCTATTGTTTAAGTTTGGCCTCACAGAGGGGTAGCTGGAAACTCTTTATACTCCAAAAGATTGAAAATACTGTTTAATACATTTTCTTCGAGACAAACAAAGACTGAAAAAGTCTGTTCACGTCAATAAATCACTTTCTAAACAAAAGTACACACTCTGTGCCAGTGTCTCAACCGTTGGCGCCTCAGTGCAGTTATAAATTTAAAATTTATCACGCAAGTGCCAACATGTTCCACGCCTCTACAAACGATCGTGTGAATCCTAATCTTTTTAGTTTTACTGTCTCCCAGTTTGTTTTTTTTCCTTTTTTCCTTGACTCTCTCCATCACAAAGCTCGTCATTATGTTGGCTTCCACACTAAATCAGACTTGTATGTTATACTGTCTTTGCATTTAGAGTTCCTGTTCTGGTGCATTAATTCAAGCTTGCTCTATTTAAAAGTATACTGGCTAATCACAGGCCTTTTTAATGCAAGCTGCTTCCCAAAAACAGGTTTTAAGCTCAAGATGAATGACTTGGATAAATAGTCTGGTTGCATGATGCATGGTGGCATTTTTGTTGTTACTGCATTTTATCTTCATTTCATGGCAACAATATTTCTTTTGCAAGCAATACCACCATGACAGTGTCGCCTTGCTTCAAAACTTTCCGAATCCCCTCGTGTTTCATCTTTCCATCTTCTCCCTCTGTTGTTGCCGCTCTGCCTTCCTTTTGACCCACGCCTTTGATTTCTCTCCCATGGTGGCCTCTGATACAAATAAGCTCGCTGTACGGAGTCATGTGACTGTGTCAGGACGATGCTGGTGAGAGTGAGGTAAAGAGTTCATGATCTTGTCAAGTCTTAACCTGCTATGGAAACCATGGACTGGAGAGGAGAGTGTGTGTGTATGTGTGTATGTCCATGTGCGGACTTTAATTCCAAATAAGCCATATAATGTGGTCATGAGTCCTTCACGGCAAATAAGCCAATAACGACGATTTTCACTGAGCTACAGTACAAAAATAGTATCTGAAGATTTACAGCTTTGTTGATAAATGCCAACAACTCTGTGATTATTGTAGGAGGAGCGCAAATTTGTGGCTTTAAAGTTCACTTTCTTGTTTCTGCCCTCTCCTTATTTTAACTCTGAAAAGTAGAAAATTAATTTCAGAAGCTCACTATTGGAGGATGGTGGCAAACATTTCATCAAGACATGAAACTTTTTCTCGAGTAAAGGAAGAAAAATGGGTGGCTGAGCAAGAAAATCAATGAACGCTGTAGGAGTAGAGGTTGCTTAAGGTTATTATTAGTGTTGGGGTATTAATGCTACAATGTCAATATTGGTTCCTACACACAAAATGAACATTTATAGTACTGACAAGACTGAATGAAATCTTTTATAGCACTGCATCACATGTCTCTGAGACAATCAACATGATGTATGTCTACACAAGTTTACACAAGTCTGACGTCAATAAATCTGCATTGAGGGGAAGTTTGTGTGAAGGTTAATCCTGCATCAGCCGGCGAGGGTAAACACTGACGTGAAGCACATGACATGCAGATAAGCTGCAAACACATACAGCACGTCAAGAGCAGCTGTGAAATTCTTCTTCTTCTAAAAAAAAAAATCAAGTCAAGTTGTTTACCTGTGCAGCGTTGACCACGTGCTGCTGACATGAGATTTCCTTATCCATCTTCCCTTCACTCACTCCACCCGTCTCTTTGTCCGTCACGCTCTCGTCCTCCTCATCAATGCCGCTCTCTTGCTCCAGAACACGAAACTCCCAGTCCTCAAAGGCCCGAACTGCTGCCTCCATCGCCTCCTTCTCCTGCAATAAAGACAGAGATCACTTTTTTAATTTCCTAGTGTGGATTCAGAATTTTAAAATGATGGATAACAAATTGAATGCATGGTAAAGTATGCACAGTGCACTACAGATATACACTGTTGGCTGACTTCATGTTCTTACATCTTACTAAAATTGCATTATAACATTTTCTAAGAACAAAGCTAACCTATTCATAAAATGACAATATTATAATATATGGGTTTAGAATCTCCAGATTATCTTTACTTCTGTGCCAGATGAGTTGTCAAAACGTGCAGATATCTCAGTACAGAATCAATGTTTGTACAGATACAAGACATCTAATTTCATTGATTTTCTTTTCTTTTTTAAATCAGTAAAATCACTGGTTTTAATTATTTAAGATGCATGTTCAGTATATAAATGTGCATATGCAGGTGAAAGTAAAAACTGGTACAGCCTCATTGTGTCATAACCGAAATACCTGGACTCTTCTTCTACTTCTGAAGTGTGTACTTAAGTCCTTTGTTTGCGTGCATGCGTGTGGTTTCTCTATGGCGCAATTTGTGACAAACCAGTTTCTAAGAGTTCCTTTCCAAATAAATCTGACATGTCACAACATAAAATAACAACCTACCACTGGACTGCGCCAAACCTGTCTTTAAACACTGTGTGCTATCTCGTTCTGTCGCATTCACAAGAAAAAACACACATCCTATACAGTGTTTGTGTCTGTGTGTGTGTGTTCTGAAACATTGACACATCAGGTTGAACAGGTACTGAACAATCACACTTTGTTCAACCAAGGAACATCATTATGTGTAGGAGTCAGCACCTATGTCAACACGCCCTGTATCATCATGAGAAACAGGATCATGATCCAGTAAGTATCATCTTCAGTTTTAGTTTGAGTTTGGAGATCTGCCAACAGCATAATTTATTTTAGATTGATTATCAGTCCTTCCCTGGAAGTGAGTACAAGGGTTTTTAACTGGTTATGAAACTCCAATTAATACCTCTGAAAGACCTACATAAGCAAACAAGACCATCAGCAAGAAGACTGACTATTTTAATATAGTTATTCTTAATGACTGACCCTGAGATTACCCTCAAAACCAGACTATACTCTTTACGGCAGACAGACCGGAAGGGCCCATGTTTCATGCAAATGACTACATGAGTATGAACTGTACTAATACAAAGTTTATTTTGTTTCACCACAGTCATATTCAAGTTATTAAACCTAAATAGCCACAGCTAGATATATTGCTTCATTGTTATGCATCATGCAAACAGCTATTTGCAGAGTAGAGTCTTTATGTCACTCACTGACAGAAAACACAACTGCTTTGGACCACAGAGGCCGCCAAAACTGACACTAAATGAAATTCCTTGTAGTTGCTTTAATAAACAAATTGAACAAGATTACTCCACATGACTCCACATGAGTCCACTGATCCAAACGTGCATTTAAAAACACAATTCACAACATAAACCCTCTCAGGCACAGGGCATTTTCGTGCTGGTACTGACTGGTATCTGAATTACTCCTGATCTAATAGATTATCTATTTAGGTAAGCTTATCTGTCAGACTACAGCTGTATTCATCAGTTGTGTTGTAGAAGAAGAGTAGTTCTGGCACGGCTACTCGTTTTGCTTCCATGGCAAGAGAAGGGAAAAAGTCTGAACAGGTCGAAACTCTTAACACTTCATAAACAACAACTTTATCATCACCAGTACATTTCAGCTTGTGGCTTTCATCGGGATGATCACAAAACACATTGCAGAGAACATAAGTAAGATGGGTATGAGGCAAAGGTTACATATATATGTATATTATCAGCTGTGTTTGTGTTTAATATATTTACTTGTATGTACCGTTCCTAACGGCTTCATTTAGACATTTGAATAAAGAGTAAATGTACGTGTTTTAAACCTTTAACATTGTTTCATAGCTGATTAAATATATTGTTATTTAACGTTACTGTGTGCAGCCCAGTCACTCACCTGTTGCAGCTGCTGTGTTAACTGTTCTCTCTGGCTCTCTGGCTGAATAGGGATACGTTTCTCCTTCTCCTCACACCTCCTCTTCAGCCCCTCCACCCTGCGTCTTTCCTCCTCCAGACTCTCTCGCTCCTGCAGTTACAGACACGGCAAGAAAGAGTGAAGCAACAGTAAAACACCTAATGATTAAAAGCAAAACAAAAAGTATTTCAAAAGAGAAAGAAAATGACACGAGGACAAGTCACAACCTTGTTCACAGAGTTTGAAGACTACAGACATCTAAATTCAAAGTGGCTCTAGTCCAAAAATCATTGCATGGGAATTTACTTATCATTGACATGATCTTGTGTTGATGTTAGTGGAACATTACTGAGCCCGGAGTCCCTCAAGCCATCTTCTTCTGCTGTGGTTTTACTCATGTTAATATGTTACATTAGTCTACACTGTCTCCAAGAAAGAATGAATCCAGTTTGTCATTAATCATGACAGACCAACAAAACTATGAAATAAAACATCACAAATGCAACATATGTCCGTAACCAATGAAAACCAAAAGTTTAATACGCGATACCTTTTGTCTGTCGGTGTGTCTGTGCTTCTCCGCCTGTCGGTGCTCCTGCTGTAGAGCCTGCAGCTTCTGCGTGTGTCTGTGCAGCTGCTTCTTCTCCGTCTGCAGCTCGCCCTGCAGCAGCGCGATCTCCAGCTGCAGCTGAAAAAAAAGGACGGGAGATGCAGCTGAGCTGAATCATACTGACCAGACGTTGAGCAAGTTACAGATATGCATTCCTTAACCGTGACTGCTTTGGTGTCTGGAAAGATTTAAATGTGCGGACTTCAGCAGAAATGCAATCAGAATCATTTTTAGTGTTTTTTTTTTTCTTGGTTGTTAATCTGTTGCAGCAGTTAAAAGAGCCCTGAATGAAACGTTTAACCACCTGTTGTGCAGCAGATTACATATTCTTTCATTCATTCCAGGGCCGCAACTTACAATTATTTTTATCTGCTGATTATTTTCCCAATGATGCGATTAATCCTTCAATATTGAAATGTCAAAAAAGAAAGAAAAAGAAATTTTCAGACTTTCTGTCCAATCATTAGATATTGTGTTAACTATTGTATGTCAAATCAAGCAGCTAATAACTTGCATCTGACACAAGTATTTAATTGATTTGGAAAATATTAGCTGCACATTTTGCCCCAAATAGATCCAAATTCCTTAAAAGCGATGACACTTTTCATTTAGGTTAGGCCACAATGGTGCAACATGCTTACCTCGATCTTTAGTTCCTCCCTTTGTTGGTCAATCTCTGTGATTCGCCGTTGGAGCATCGAAGAAGACGGCAGGACCCTCAGAGAGCCCACCTCCAGCTTTTTAACACAGGACTGACAGAAAGGAGAGGGAGAAAAAAAGTCAACAAAGTCACTAAGCAAACTTTAAAACAGATCAATCCACAGATATGAGATAATTCAATGGTTAAGCCACACAGAGCAACAAGCTTCTTTCTCTCACATACAGAGGATGATTTCACGTGCCAACACCAAATCGTTTGACATGAAGGAGCCAAATTACAGCATCGTTATCACTCACGTACCTTCTCACTCTCCGTGCTGCTACTCTCCGTATCCGACTCCGCCCCCGAGGAGGCAGGGCTTTGACCTCCAGCCACTCTGGTGATCCATAGCGGCCGCGGTCCCTGCTGCCACTGGCTCCTGGTGCTCTCCATGTTATGTTGGGGCATTTCTGAAGGCCGAGACAGAGGAGGCAGTTAATGAAAGCTACACAGCGGGGGACTTTGGTGAATACTTTGGTAATTTAATCTGGTGCACGGTTGAAGGCACATCAGGGATCATGTGACAGTCGAGTACTACTACATAAGCACTTTGAAAACACAGGAATCCCCCACAGCTTCCAGAAAGCTGTACGTGATGGAGAAAACACACAGCAATGAGGGGGGAAGTAGTAGCGAAAGAGACGAGGGAGAATTCAGGATGTGGGTCATGGTTTGTGGTTGTGTTTCAGGGTCTCACTCCCAGCGAAGTACTCTAGTGCGTGTGGACAGAATCATTATAGATAATAGTCTTTTTTTGATGTGCAGCAGTATGTGAGACAGTACATGAATAGAGCTGGAACAATTGACAAAATACTACAATCGCCCACGTAAAATGGAAGTTGAAGCACATCAGACTTTGAAGTACTTTCATGTTGTAGTTTTTTGTTCCGCCTGACATATTCATGTGCATGTACAAGAGCACACATCATTATAGAGTGTTTACACTGCTCTACATCAAAGTGCTTCCCAACATTTGGGAATATGTCAACCTAAAGGCCTATATTATCCGGGTCTCTATTCTATTTTAGTCCTCTACTGTGTGGTCTCTCTTCACACAAAAACACACAGAAACACACAGACCAAAACCAATTTGTGGGAAAATACTTTTGATTCCTATTGTCCAACCTTTTCCCACCATCTTCCCTCGCCCTCTGTGCCCTCCCTCTCTCCCTGTATCCAGGCCTTATTAGGGCCGCAGGGAACGCAGGCACCGAGTGGAAGCACAGAGATAAATATACAGCTGAGATATGAGTGAGGGCTTCCAAACGGCGATTGGCACACTGACATCAAGAGAGGGGAGAGGGAGATGGGAGAGGCATGGACAGAAGAAAGAGAAAAACAGCAGGAAGTGGAGTGTAACGTGAAAGGTCAAGGTCTTCTTTCTGAAATGTGCAACATGCAGATTTATAATGTTCAGAGAGGGAAAAAGTAGAAACATTTTCTCATCTTGAAGGTATTTTTATTAATTCCAGCACGTTTGTGAATATCAGCATCCATCAACTTGGATCCAGGTTAAAAATCTACAACTATAAAAGTACTAAATGAGTCTGTGTGGTGGAAAAGGTTTTACTTAACCTCTTATTTACTCTTAATTTCTAACTCTTACTTTTCTGATCTGCTCTGATCTTTCCACAATAAATTAAATAAATAAAAAGTTACTTTACCTGTAGTAAATTAACAAGGGAGTCAAAGTGTACGAGGAAACACAGAAACTAAAATTTCGCTTTCACTTTCAGGACTGACATGGTTATCGCCCACTGAAATGTTAAACGTCACTGATGTGACATCAAAGAGGAAAAACCCTGGTGCGTGGTGGATGTAATTTTCCACAGTCTATGCGGCAAAGTATATTGATACACAGGATCCCATGACACAGAAGCAAGACGTGAAGAACTAAACCAGTTCAGTTAACGCAGACAGATGTCAGCCGATCGGAAACTATTTTACAGAAGCGTTTTCTTCATAAAGTGTTATTTTTAATTGCCTGGCGGTCATGTTTTTGCTGTGATCATATTGTTCTTTCACAGAAGGATTTTATGCCCGTACTAGCAATGTTCAAAACAAAACAAAAACCACAAACACAAGTAAATGGTGTCAACTTCAAGGAAGAGAGCTTTACTTTCAGTTATGTAATTATCCAAACAAACATCAGTGCAAGCATTTGCTGTCAACCTTCAAGCTAAAGTCCACTCAGATAGACTGTCAACACACAGTGGAGCCGAGAGTGAGGCATTCAGGAGTAAAGTCCACGCTTCATGTTAACACGGTGGTCAAATGCAACAAAAACAAACATGATACACTGACAACACAAGAATGTGAGGAAGCGAACTAACTATGGATAACAGAACAAGAAAAGTTCAGCTGAGATCAAAAGGACAAAACACAGTTTTGTACCCAAAATAATTGGACTTGATTGCGGGGAGGGGAGCGCCTCTGGAGAATAAGATAGCAGAGTAGGGACGAACAGAGAACGCAATTCAACATTAAGTGTTTGTGCGTCTGTTTACGTGTGTGACTTATGTAATGACTAGCCAGAGGCAACACAAGATGTAACCCACAACTCTCAAGCTGATCCTCGAAGACTTCGGGAGTCTGTGTATCAGTCTGCGACTTTAATTATCGACCACAGATCAGCAATAACCACCATAACACACACACACACACACAGACACACACACACACACACAGTCAGAGCAGTGTGAGAGAGTTATGCGTGTTTAACGGGAAAACACAATGCTACCTGTGTCATATTGTCCCGTCATGTGCTCAAATCAGCAGAGTCTTATCACTTCCTTTCCTCCTCTCTGAGGCTGCACTGAAGTTTCAGCATCTCCACACAAATCTCTCGTGTGTTTAACCTTGGAAACTCCAGATAGAAGTCTGTCAATAAACAGCTGCACACGTAAATACAAACAAGACTATCACTTGCACTTTTGCACTTTAACACTGCTGCTTGAGCCCCAACCATCCCTGCCTTAGGTGACATCATACGAGGCAATTTATCAAACTTCGCAAAGACTCCTTCTGGAGTCACAAAAGTCTTTCGTAATAAACACAGTAGTAGTATTTCCCAGGACTTATAAACATACTTGAGAAGTGTAAATTCAGCAGAGTCATCAGGGTTTTTTCTCTTTAACTTCCTCCCGAGCAAGAGAAGACATTATATAACTGTTTCCTGTTTCTTTTTTTTGAGTAGTATTCATTGTGACTTCATTTGTATATGTGCCCCTTGTATATGATTTGTAGTGTCTGTATACAACTATACTACTGTCTTTGCAACATGTTAGTATGTCAGTATGTCTCTGCCCTACTGTCAATAAATCCTGGGCCAATGCATATTTAAAGTTTGACTTATCTGTTCCAGGAACTCAAAATCAGCATATACTGTGGCTCCCAAATGATGAAAATACCACACAGTAACACACTGAGATGACCTTGTCCCTGTCAAAACCCCTCACCGGTGAGCGGCTAAAAGAAAAAGTGGGGCCAAGCATTGTGTACACAAAACCATGAAGTCAACGCTGACAACAACCAGCAATACACAGGACAAAAGGGCTCTGACGGTGGTATGTTCTGTGTGGGTGTGAATGCTGATTACAGCTCGCACTATGTGTTCAACGCACAGGCACCTTAGGAAAAACACGTCACACGTGGAGCATGTGAGCTAAACTGCCCTGCAAAGAGGGGGGACAGTGCAAAACGCAGGATCAATCCACAGAGACTCAGTTTGCTCAAATCAATGGGTAAATTTGCAGTTTAATATATATTAATGGAGGTTTTTGTAGGATTTAATAATATAGTAATGTGGCAACAGGTAGGTCTGAGTGACAGGGATGCAATCAGTGTCATAACAACTGTTGTTGTGATACAACATAAATATATATCACAACAAAAGTAATCCCTATAAACAGATATCTGCATATGGATGCAGAATCTGTAGGCGAGGGACCAGGAATTTGGCACTGGAAGTGCTCAGGTTTTCATTTGTAGTTTGTGTAGTATTGACTAATCATATTTCAGTAGATTTTCGTTATCTGTATTCATATCAGACTGCAGAGGCCCGGATATCCATTATCCAGATATCACTTGCTACATCAGAAGCCCAGAAACATTGGCTGTTGCCCCCAGAGGCTAAATTGTCATCAGACGATAGCCGTTGGGTTCGGAGATTGCAATAACAGTAGCTTGCATATGAAAACTCAGGTAAAATAATTAAAATCCTCCAATTTATACATAAAAGATCAATTCATTTTTGTATGCCCTTAATGAACTGCTTTGACAGGGACTAATAATCTCTACGCTACAATGTCATCGGACAGGTTATTTGGTGGTTTGGCATGATATGAAGAAAACTGATCTCACCACAAACTAATTTGTTTTAATTAAATTACATGTACTCAATTTATTTCTGACATTTAAATCAGGTAAAACAACAAAAAACACAAACTACAGATATCACAGAGTAATCAGTGATCAGAACAATGTGCAGGTTTTTGTTGTTGTTGTTCTTTCAGAGTTTATGAGCCGACACACTTGTCTTGTGCTTTTCATGTAAAGAGAGAAAGAACTCTGTAGTAAGTAATTAAACAAAACTTGCACTAACCAAGAACAGATCCTCTCCTGCTTTCAGACCTTGACAGACCTTGAAAAGACTGAAATAAATAAATAAAAGTCTACTTCACCTAACTGTCATGTTAGGTTTACAGGCTTGTGAAATCAGTCATGCTCACCACAACATTACACTGTACAAGTGCTATATTGCCTTAGGCATAGTGACATGTCACAGACCAGAAGAGCATCTATAATCCAGATGCCTCTTGTTGTCCTCTCATCTGTAGAAGGTCTTGGGACCAAAACCAGCTATTAAACCAGTGGGACATGTCACATATTCTTTTTATTGACCACAATTATAGGTCGTGGTTTCAATAAAACAGACCAAATCTCCAGTCTTTAAAACTCTCTGTTCAATAGCGGGCCTGACATCATCACAATAACATCTTAGGCACACAGTGTTTCCAGAGAGCATAAGTAATTTTCCAATTTTTATTGTCAAAATGGAGACACTGAAGTTCCTTGCTCTGGCCCTGCTACACTTTGGCTCTAACCAAAGAAAAATCACTTTAAGCTTTGAATAAAGTTTGGTTGGAAAACCATTTGCGACAGCCTTATAGGTCTTGTTACCTACATATATTTAAATGATTATGTGCTTTCTTAAAGACATTTTCATGAACCTGTGCCTGACATTCAGGCAAAGAGCATGCTGTCATTTGACACATTTAAAATGCTGTGGACTCCACCAGCAGCAGTGACCTCTGAACCTTCCACGCATGGTTCCTGCTGGCTCAGCGCCCAGGACCAGGAAGCTGTCATCACAGTACAAGTTCATGATCACGAAAAGCAGGTGAGAGACTTTTGGCTGTCACCCAACTGTCACTGCCTGACACCTGGGTGGCGTATGACAAAAACCAGTAATGCAGCTAGTTAAGCTCTGTCACACGTGAGACAAAAAGAAGACAACACAGGCCTATGACGCTGACTATAAAAAAGAAAACGACTTAGACCGCGTCAGCACTGTAAAGAGAAGTATTGAGCTCATTTCTGGGCTCGTTCTGTTGTTTCGTGGTGTATTTCCTTACATTCCTGTGGAAAATTGGCTGACACGCTGATGTCAGTTTCAAATGTTGTGCAGTGACTACAATGGCAGCTTTATGCTCAGAATAATTTTCTGCCATTTGGATCATCATTGGTGCAGGTTCTGGAATTAGCTCCGTAGAATCTAATCTCAGACCAGATCTCCAGATCTATCGTTAAAGATTTGGAGAAATCATATGCAGGCGAAGCTGATATACTAGTAGTAGAAAGACCTGTGCACTGGTAAAAAACTAACAAGAACTAACGCCAACGTGATACCCAAGTTTCCCTAACAAAATCAAAATAGTCTGCTTTATGGGATATTAACTTTTTTAGTATTATTATTATTCCTCTTTTCAGAACAGTTCAGTACAGCTTTTTCCAATACCCTAGTCTGTGTCATATTTCTGTTTATTTAAACACACAACACACAAACAAACACCAAAAAAAAAAAGCACTGAAATTTAATATCCGGCCCTACAAGTCGCCTCAACTCACCAGAAGGCAATGCTGCAACATCACATGTTGCACTTTAGGGTTTTTGTCCCACGTAACTTTAAAATATAACTTTACTAAACTATATGCAACAAGTCCATTTCATTTTGAAAAGTGACCAGCTGAAGGAAATCGAGCACATCAGAAAGTCACAAAGTTACTCCTGAGCTGAAAAACCATTATAAGCATTATTTGTAAACGGTGACTCATCAAAAGCAGGCAGTAGAAAAAAAAGAATCATCTCCCAGTGTTCTGCTCTCCGCTATCATTGTAAATTGAATATATTTTTGACTTGGACTGCTAGCCAGACTAAATAAGCAACTTGAGGACTAGGCCCATGAACTGGCTCACTGTCACACTGTCACGCTTTAGTGGGATACGTGAATAGAACAAGAACTAACACTAATATTGTTAGTAACACCTGTGCTTTTTCCTGCTTTGACGAAGTGAGAATATCAACTGTGAAAAATCAGCAGCTGAAATGCACTGAACATCACAAACAGCCTTATATACATCAACCTTTAGGCTTTAATTAGGCATATACCGCAGAACATCCAACTATCTGAAGACATAGAGGTATATTTTGAGAAAAGTTCTCATCTTGCAACCGTTTTGTAAGCCCTGTCATCATTACAGGTTTGAGTGCACTGGCAGAGATTCCTTTGGCCTGAGTAAATCTCTGGGAATTGTGATGCAAGAAAACAGTGAGCCATTAATGACAGGCCAGGATGCAGGGCTCAGACACAGATTTGTCCAAAGCAAGTCAAAACAAGGTGTGTGTGTGTGTGTGTATGAGAGAGAGTAACTAAAGGAAGAACTCCCCAGACAGCAAACCCTCCCAAGCCGGGCTAATCTCTCCTCACAATGCTCCCTCGACCTACACTCCCACCCTCTCTGTTTACCCTGTATGTGCTGATGGGGGGATAAAAGAGCCGATATCTCAGGGTCACTGTAAACAAAAGAGGAATTTACGTAAGGGTAGCAGCAGATTAGCTCAGAAAAAAAAGTAACTGAGTATTTTTCTACAGATTAGAAATGAATCATCTTAATTATTCAGGTTTGTATTTAGGCCAAAGGGTGGGACGAAACATTATGATGTTTGAATCATTGAATCATGACTATTTCACAGACAAAGAATTCACTAAGCTTCCAACAAGAAGGTGGTTATGCTTTGTAAATGCAGGAAAGCTTTCATGTGTCTTTTGTTATAGGTGCAGAAAAAGAAAAGTCCAATGTCAGGAAGCTTACACACACATTAATGTCAAGGCATAACCTTAGGCAAAGTTATTGTTTTGAGCCGGATATTTACAACAGGAACTGCATGAGTGTGTGTGTGTGAAGTTATTCAGAGGTGGAAACACTTTGGGCTGACTTGCTGCCACAAATATAAAAACAAAAAGAAGAATTAAAGCAAAATCTTACCTGGAAATCGTCTAACCGACCACAGTTACTTGTCCTCCAGGTCATTACATATCAGTGGCTGAAGCCGGAGGAAGAGCTGCAACGCGGAAAAATAAATAAAGTGTGAAGCGAACTGTTAAAGCGTTTTCAACTTTGAGAGCACTCTCACCAAAATGACTCATTTCCCCCTTTTTTTTCCACTGAGTTTACCTTCACCTGGTTTGGTTCAATGCCCATTCCCAGCGAACATGACAGGTCGGTGCGCGTCGACGTCATCAGGTGAAGTGAAAGAAGCAGCACGCGGGAGGAGGAGGGCGACGACGGAAGTGTTTTGTGTTATAGGAACAACACACACACACAAAAAAAATAATAACAATATCCTCTCACTGACTTCAACCCGCCTGTTTCTCTCTGTGTGTTCAGTCAGCACAGCAGCACCGACAGTCCCGTTCAAGTCCCGCACCGAAATGGGATTTCTATTCTGGGAACTGACGGAGGACTTTCTCATTGTGGAGTGGCTCAACTAAAAGAGTCATCCAGGCGTTTTGCCAGTACACTGCCAAGTAAAAGGCCACTTACAAATACTTTTTTCAGGACTAGACTCCCGTGGGAATACTTTAATATAATAGTGATATAGTAGAAGATTAAACTCACAAGGTCAAAATAGAGTTAGGGATAAAAGTCATCTGGATTTTTTAACTTCTTTCAGCTGAGTAGTGGCCATATATGGTTTTAAAGGTGGAAAAATGTGATGCTGTTTTGGCAGAATATGGCAAAAATAAATAAAGAATAATACTTACTATAACATACATAACTATAATTTCAAGTATAATCACCTTAAAATAAGCATTGTTATATTTCTTCCTTAGAATAAGCCTCTTATATCTAAGACCGCTGTTGGTCCACATCCACGGAGTCCACCATGTTGAACTACCATGTGTCTATAGTAGCCCAGAATGGACAAATTTCTCACTAGAAAGGTGAAGCTGAGGTGACAGCGTTGCAATCATCATAACGTTAGAATAAGGCTATACCCAGATGCCCAGATACCCAGGTTGAGTCCGCCATCCCATGTTTCAATTTAAACACTGGATTTAGATAGGAGTTTGTTGGAGTTGTTTACATGGTTTGTGGCCACCAAACGTTCTCCTCCACACTAGGTGGCGGTCAGGCACTTACAATCAGGAACTACACCATTACATGCCACTAAATCCCACACACTGGTCCTTTAATATAGAGTCAGTAGTGAACTCTGGACTGAAAAGGGGCGAGACTATAAAAAAAGAGAACCAGCTACATGGGGTACCAATTTGCAGAAAGTCATGATGCAATTATGCTGAAACAGATCTAAACCCTGGTTAAGACAAAGAAAACAGATGTTTATTATGAGTCTTATTTAAACTACAACACCTCTGTAAGAACCTCTGAGATTCTGGCTTATAGGGCTGCCTCTGACCTGTGCCAAATAGAAACTTTGACGTACTCCATCCATGTTGCAGTGTACAATATGTTGCAGTGTGATACTTCACAAACACATGTAGTCAAATATAACACAGCATTGGGATCTGTTGTACATTTTTAACCATGTAAATACAACTATTGACACTTGGAACAATGCTGTATTAAGATGGAAGCCTGAACAGTTTGGGCAAATTAACACTTATGGATAGCTTTATTAACAATTTAAATTGGAGCTTATTATCAGAGTGTGTTTTTGATACTACCACTCGGGGGATGGCAAAGTTGGAAATTCCCAAATTCTACGCACAACCAGCACAGGTGTTTTCAGCCAAGTTTTGGCCATGCTTCGTTTGCTGCAGGTATGACAATGAATCTCTAACAGATAACAGTCAAACAGCAGCGAGTGGGTGGGAATGCTTTGGTAAACTTGAATCTCATCCCAGTTTTCAAGTGTTGGCAAAAAACACTTAAAACATTTATTAGTCTGTATTATTTATGATGCTGTTAGTATGCATGTTTATCTAATTGTACTGGAATGAACATCATGCCCAACCAGCCCAAACTGTGCCTGTAGCGTTTAAGAGACTGGAATTTGTCCCACCTTAACAGGTGCAATGAACTTAAAAGGAGCATTAGAGAAATGTTAATCAAACCTAGTGTCTTCACACCCACACAGTATGAAGAGAATGTTTATTCACTCATCCACCACAACTAAAAATAGTTTTTCCCTTCAGAATAAAGTCAATGTGTGTGTTACTTCTTGTTGGTGTGTACACAATGTCGCTGAAATGAGGGGAAATGGAGAAAGGAGTTTTACTACTGAACTTATCCTCCCCTAACAGATACTAGTATTGTATTGTATTGGCCGTCTGGGGCTACTGTAGAAACATGGAAGACTCAGTGGAAGAGTAGCAGCATCTGTAGATATAAAAGACTCATTCTAAGGTAACAAAAATATTAAGTTCTTATCTTCAGGTGATCATACACTAATCCAAACATTGTTATGCATAATATATTCAATTTCTGCAGTAAAGCAATATAAATGTAACACACTGGACCTTTAAGAAAAATTATGATGACAGAAAAAAGATCTTATAAAGGACTACATTGTTACTGTAGAGTAAAACAAACTAACCATAATTCCCTACAGGATATTAAAGTGGTGATATAAATATCATGAAATATGCTATTAGATATTTCATGACCATCAAGGCAGTGTGACTTACCGCTATTAGAAATCCCATGACCTGGATGACTATGTACACATATAAAGTGCCTTAACACAAACACAGTGTAAGTCCCTACAGCAGTCTTATATTGATCCCAGTGGAGATTAAAATACCGTAAAGAATTAGACAGTCACAGCAATGAGAATTCCTGAAGTAAATGTTATTTAACCTGCCAGAGATTTAAGAAAACCAAAAGCTCTACTGTAATTATTAACAATGTAGGAGATAAAAACGTTTTCAACATGTGTAAAGCCACCATACCATGCATACTCTAGATAGGAGGGTGTTCCTTGCGGTCTGTTGGGAGAAATCTGCTCTTCACCCTCAGGGTTTTATCGCCCTGACTGGCCTCTTTACAGCTCTTTCTGAATGAGCTGATAGTGTAATAGATTCTTTCCAGTGACATGTGGCTGGTGAGAGAGAGAATGGGCAGTAGGTCCATGGTGGCACAGTGTAAGTGGGCTGAAGGAGAACCTGAAAGAGGGCTGGCAGATGGGTGATACAGACTGGGTGAAAAGACAGCTGGCACCTTCACTTCCCAGCAGAAAAACAGGGTAAAGAGAATAGGAACACTGTGTATGGAAACGACTGCGCTTCTAAAGCAACATATCTTCAGCGTGATGGTGACAACAGTCACACCCACCTCCTATTTTGAAATATAAAACAATGCAGGTGTCTGTCAGCGAGGATACTAGGTGAGGCAGAGGCGGTCCAATAATGTTGTTTATCTCAAGTGCTGACAGAGACAGCTGGAAGATGGCGTGTTGTGTGTGTGCGCTGCAATATTAACTTGCATGTGATCAGCCAACACCCACCCGATACACACAACAGATACGCTCTTCTCTAACCTACACTCCCTTGTTTTCTTGGGAAAGTCTTCTTTATTACAAAGTTGTTGCACATGTTTTGAGGAGTTTAAAACCACAGTCATTTCAAAACACTACAAAAAACAAATATCCTGTGTATCTGGAAAATATTGGCCTTTTATTATGCACAGATCCAACCCTTTCTCCTAATTTAAATACCTCAACTTTGTGTTTCTGCAGATGGCAAATAATCTGCTACTAATGCTGTTTCCATCCATCCATCCATTATCTGTAACCGCTTATCCTCACCAGGGTCATGGTGGGGCTGGAGCCTATCGCAGCTGACTTTGGGCGAGAGGTGGGATACACCCTGGACAAGTCACCAGCTCATCGCAGGGGTATTGCTGTTTGCTGTCTGTTTTTTAATAACAGTATCGGTGTGATCTAATAATGTATCAGATAAGAGCATCCTTGTTAGCTAGTAAACAAAATCCAAGTCCATTGCTTTGATGGTGGATCCTCTTTGATCATATTTATCTAATATAATTGATAAAATAACTAAAACATGTGAGTGTTTCTGGTTTTTACTATGCATGGTGGGTGATGGGAAATTAAAACCACAATCAGAACAAAAGAATTGAATGGTCTGCTGTGGAACATTTTAGTTTCCTGTAAGCACAGACAGAGCTATCTTGCAACACAAATGTTATACGAGTGTGACGACCTTCATGTCATCAGGCTTATTTTTAGACTTTAAAAAAGCTCCCACCATAACCATAGAGGAAATCATACAATTATTTTCACATGAGTGAGTGACGCTCTCCAAGACAAATAAACTGCGCACAATCAGAGGAGTACTTTAATCCTAACAAAAATGACAATCTGAGGAGCAATACAGCTCAATAGAAATATTCTGACCCTTAAAAGTTAGTTATCATACAGATGACAATCATTTGTAAGTCTCTTTGGCAAGGGCATGTGGCTGAGTCAGACGCCGTCACTCCCAAACAAACCTGTCTAACTGGCTTGTGAGCTGTTACGAGCAGCACGTACAGAACATCTGGAAATCCAGAAGCGGACTTCAGTGCGTCGATACTTGGCATGGATGCTCCTCTTCATACCTTACTGAACATAATGACACACATTTCAATGTACACCCCTGTCTAATAGACGTCTAGAGGGACAGATGAGAGCACGAACGCACGCCAATGACATGTTGTCCATGGAAACTTGGCCCTTAATGATTCTGAATGCAAATAGCATAGTTTCATCTTCCTGCTATGCAAAAAGACTGTGGCTGGCAGCAGTGTGTGTGTGTGTGTGTGTGTGCTCGGCTAAAGAAGTCCGGAATAACTGGAAAGGCCATGTGGAAGAACTCAATTGTCCCAGTCAAACATTCATGAATACTAAACCAAACCTTGAATGGAACATTCCTATCTGAGCGCTCTCTCTCTCTCGTAAATTTCCTCCCCAGTTCATAATAAAACAGCTAAATAAAGAATACTCATATTTAAATTTAATCAAAATACAAAAAATATTATGTTTTTTTCCTCATGTACAAATCTTTAGTAGTCATTTCTAATAGCAAGTAGAATAAAACCGAGTGCATTTCTATTTCTTGCATGATCAGTCAATAATGTCAGTAGCTAGAAATTCTCATATATACATCTTTACATTGACAGAAATACACATAATAAAGCACTTCATGCCAAGCAGTTTTTGGTTAATGCTGCTCAGAGACAAACATAGACATGTTAATCACTTTGCTACAATGTGATTGCTTTGATTAAAATTCTCCCTTTTTGCAGAACATTCAGACTTCATGTACTCCACAAACCAGATTAGCAGGCACTGAAATATCTGCAAAGAAAGAATGAAAATCATTAGATAGAAGCATAATGGGTGATTTGACTACAGAAAAAAATGTTTCTGATACCTATTTTCTTAGGCTTTGGGAGATTTAGGTTGTTCATGATGTTCGCAAACTCCACCAGACTCTTGGTCAAGCGTGGGTTAAACTTCCGCTCCTCACCGACTGTAGACGCCGTCTGACCTGATACACAAGGACACACACACACGTCATGTGACATACCATGTCATCTATTGTAACTGAGGTCTTACCAGAAATTCAACCTCACGATACATCAAAAATAAACATAATATTGAGTACATACACAGAAATCATATGATGCGTGGAAAAGCTGGCATTTTTCTGATTGGTTTTCACTTGATATAAAACTCAACAAAGCAACAAAATAAAAACCTTATAAAAAGGTAAATTATTATTACAAGAGGCATCTATAAAAAAAGGTTTACACTTTTTAATCTGTACACCTACTCCTGTAACAACATCTGTATTTGTTGCTGCAACTAGCAACAACTTTATAATACTATCTGCCTCTGTGCTTAACAATGAGATAAGACATAAACATTCAGATGAGTAGATTTTCAGCCAACCTAGGTAGTCATGTGCAGGGTAGACGAGGCACTGGTCAGGCAGAGTAAAGATCTTCTGGTGGACTGACTCATACAGCTTCTCAGGAGAACCTGAATTAAAGAGACATTTTGCAAAATTAGACAGTTCCAAAAGAAAAAAACATGCAATGCTGCCCTCTTGTGTTCTTCTGGCAGCATTATAAAAAAATAAAAGGTTTCTCTTTCATGCAGCATGAGAGGAACGAGAGTTCCAGAACAGTGATGCATTCGATAAAGAGATTTCTAGCATACCCTGCTGGAAGTCTGTCCTGCCGCAACCTCTGATGAGCAGAGCATCCCCAGTGAAAGCCATGCTCTGATCCCATGACACCAGCGTTACACACCCGTCAGTGTGTCCCGGTGTCTCTCTCACTGTTAGATACTAGAAAGGAGAAGAGACAAACGTCAACTCAATGTACATAAAGAGGTCTTTACAGAGCAAGAGATGATACGGATTCAATATTAAAAGCATGCATGACTGTGGCCATAAACATCACCAAGCCTAAAGAGATTCAAAGCAAGATACTCAAAAGACTTATGTTGATACACTAGAGATGTAACGATACACTCAACTCATGATTTTTTGTTCACGATACGATTTTTTTAAATCAAAATGAGCTACAGACAAATTATGAACAAATAAAATGATCTTTTTATTTGTAGGAAAAAAAAAAATCTCTCTTTACAGAAACTCTCAAACAGTTTGTGTTCTTATAAAAAGTGCAACTTGCATCTTAAACAACAAAACACATGACAAATATCTCCTTTCTTTAGAAACACTCTCACAGTAAACTGCTGTTAACTGGTGTAATGTGCAGTTTTCCTCTCGAGGTGGCGTGACGTTACTTTGCTTCTCACTGTGGCGGCGGCTGATATGCTGCTGCATGTTGCTCGTGTTGCTGCTGCATGTTGCTTGTGTTGCCGCTATATGTTGCAGTCTCTTGCAATATTTACATGCTGTTTTGGTTTTGTCTGTCCATTTCTCATGGTTGTATTTGTGTATATAGGGAATATATAGGGATGTCTTCCCTCGTTCTGTGCTCTGTACCTACGTAGTGACGTGAGTCACCTGACTTGACGCCTGATGTTGAACAAATGAATCACCAACCAGTTACTTTTTATAAGATAACGTAACCTAATTCTAATCAAAAAAAGGACAAAAAAGAACATATCCTACTTCTCTCGCATTCGCCAAGAATCGCAATTCATTTTTTCTGTCAAGCGATGCGAGTCGTCACGCATTTGTACCGATTTTTAATCGTGTCACGATGCATCGTTACATCCCTATGATGCACTGATCTAAACCTAAACACATTTAATCTAATTAAGGTAGGATGGATTGATTTTATGTGATGAATAAATATATTCTTCTTACGTGTTTTCCAAAGGTGATCTTGTCCCCCTCTGACAGGAGGATATCTGCAGTAGCGCCGCTGTATTTGGAGATTGCACTCTTCAACCCAACCAACCTTTTCTTCATCAGCCCAGTGCTTGTGATGTGGTCCGCATGGCAGTGGGTGTTTACTATCATAAAAGGGAAAGAGTATTGTTTATCATAGGGTTGGCAGTAATTCAATATTATCATATTTCTTCATGTAGAAATAGTCTTATTTATATTGTGATATTGATTTTAGCCATATTGCTCAGACCTAAGAGTCTTTAGACATGTTTAAATCTACAGTGGTCTACCTACAAGCTATGATTATCGTTCACATACATAAATAAACAAACAAACAAGAGGACTGTACTGGACGTTGACAAAGATAGGACACTGATATTTAAAAGTCGTCTGGATTTCTGAAATAAGAACACATGTCTTAATCCTAACCACGGAGACACAGTTAAATACCTGCCACTTTAAGATTGACCCCCAGTTCATGAATGAGCTTCAGATCCCTGTCAATGGTCTCCAGTACAGGATCGACGAGGATCGCCTCCTTAGTCTCTGTGTCTGCCAACAGGTAGGTGTACGTGCTGCTCTCCTTCTCAAAAAGCTGAACACACAAAAAATGAGGGCAAAGGAGGGACTCAGCATTAAATTACAAAGGATGGCAACGGTTGATTATGATGCACATTCTCTGTGTTGTTTTAGTGTTTTTGTATATTATTTGCGAGACATACCAGGAGAAAAAAGAAAGATAGACGAGATTTGGATGTGGAGCTACTTGCAAAATGTGTATTATATTATTACATACAAGTATTTGGAAAGTTTGCAGCGCTAGTCATTAATATTTATTCATATTTAGTGTCTATAACCAAAGGATATGTGTTTAGCCCTTACTTAGGAGGAAGTTAAAACAACAACAACAACAACAACAACATGATATAATGGTCACTTACTTTTGTATGATTATTTATATAATGGTCACTACTCTTGCAATAATATTATTATTTGTATTATAGTCACTTTCTTTGCAATACAGTATTTCTTACACTATAGTCACTTTACTTTACAATACTCTTTTTATATATCATGCCACTTTTATCCTCATACTTGTCTGTTTGAAGGTTGTTTTTCGTGTTTATTGTGTAGGTTATAGATATTTCTGTCTGTTTATTGTGTTTTTTTTTGCCTTTTCTACTTTTTTCTAATTCTGTAGTGTATGCTACACTTTCCTCTGCTGCTGTAACAAATACATTTCCCCATGGTGGGATGAATAAAGTATATTTAATCTAATCTAACACAAATTTAAGAGCTTGTTGCAGATCTTCTGAACATATCACATCATTTCCATGATAGGGACTGTGTAATAAAGTTAACAGTAACTAAGTGGACTTTGACTTTTTGTTTGTTTTTGTCAGCTGCTGTTTCCAAGGTCGACACAAAACAGGCTGGACAAAGCACACACACACACACACACCCTGCAGGCTGCAGCCATAACATTACAGTACACACAGGTTACTGCAAAAAACATTGATCAAACTGAGTCAGGAGTGGCTGAAAATCTCACTAACACGACCCACGAAGATGAATCTGATCGCATAGTTTAATTCAAAGTTATATAAATAAATAAAATTACGCAACTGAGCAGCAGGACAAGGGAGCTAATGGCTAACTAGCCTACTTCCTACTCGTCAGCTAAATATTTACATTTTTATTCATGCCACCTGGCGAAATATAACACAAACTGAAGCTGAGCAACATATCTTAACATGCACCTACTTGTCTGAAGAGCAGTCCTTCGGTCAGCGCCATCCTGGAGCAGTACGATCTGCAGGGAGCTAGTAGCGGGTCGACGCGAGCAGTTACGCCGGGACAGAAGCGCCTTCTCTCGGCTGCAGCGTAGCTCGAACGCTCGGTGCTTGCTCCGAGGCGTAGCGTGAGAGCCAGAGCCCGTTGGACTGGTTTCACTCTGCTTATTACCGAGCACATAGTTATTCTCTGGTGGCTGCCGGTGCTAGGAGATAATTATCTCATGCGTTAAATGTGTTTTGCTACCCACGGCTGTGCGTAAACGCCTCGGTGGCTGTGCGTATTTTTCCCCACCCGAGCTTGTGCAAGAAAACTGAGCTCAGAGTAAACTCACACCTTGAATAATAAACCTAGAGTCACTCACACTGCCTCTCTTTTTAAAGTTGTAAACTGATAACCAGTGTCTGTTATTGAGCAACAAAAAGAGGGTTAGTCCTCTACAGTCTTGGTCCACTTCCTCCACATTCATGTTTCTCAAACGCATCATGGGTCATTGCTCTGTTGTATTACGTGGGTATCAAGCATGCGCTCTCCTGATTCACACAACACTAACGCCCAGGCCTACGTGACTGTGAACAGATACTTTATCACTTATCAGGCAGTGTCACACCACCCAAAATGAAGCCGGTTACAGTGTTTTTTTATAAAGTCTTTGGTTACAGTGCAACATAAAAGTGCTGTCACCTGACATGTGTAGTTAAAAGTTTATACACACCTTTTCATTCAATGTTTTTCTTCTTTTTTTTGTGGATTAGCACTGAAGTTATTACAACTATAAAAAAAATAACACAAACAAGTGGAAAATGCAAGATATGAAGCCACCATTTGCTTTAAAGATAGCTTTGCACATTTTTGGCATGCGCTCAATCAGTTTTATGTTGTTTTTTTTTTGGTTTGTTTTTCTAGTTAACAAACAAGTAAGCCATGTCAGAAGTTAATGAGTGGCATTTCATGCTCTCTTTATGCATTTGAGTCATGTTTGTTGTGGAGAAATTGCTGAAGTCAAAGGTCAATGGTGAGGTCAGGAAGGAAGAAAGTTTTCAGGAGTCTCTGATGTCTTATGCTGTATTATTTATTGCCGCTTGGCCCAAGGAGAATTAGAGACACTCTTAAAGTTCATCAGAAGTGCCTGAGTCGGTCTCACATTCTGCCCAACTCATCCTGGTGGATCGACTTTAAACACAAAGATAACACCACAAATACTACACGCCCAGAATTAGTCAAAGAGAATGTCTTTACCCATGGAGGTGTTATTGTCAGCATATTCTAGTCTGGAGACACAGATGTCTGTTTACGCAGATTGGAACGTCAACGGACATCTTTCTATTATGTCTAAGAAGGCAGCAGTAGGTCTCTTCGACCCTGGCCACCACAGTGTTGAGATAGACTGGCACCTACTGTTCTCAACCAAAGCCAAACAACTAATACTACCGAGGACCACAAGGCCCACACATGACCTCGTGTAACCTAAGTGTAACTGTTTGAGACAGTGTTTCATGAGTTAATGAAATGGTTTAAAAAGGTTAATAAATAAGTATAAATTCATAATCAA
Source organism: Larimichthys crocea (assembly GCF_000972845.2). Taxonomy (NCBI): domain Eukaryota; kingdom Metazoa; phylum Chordata; class Actinopteri; family Sciaenidae; genus Larimichthys; species Larimichthys crocea. The sequence continues at coordinate 31,742,405 of NC_040023.1, forward strand.
TTTAGAGTATTAAAATGAGAGTAAGGAGAAAGAAAGAGTTTCAATGTGAGGCCTATTTTATTTTGAAATGTACAGTGATTTGTTGTGCGAGGAATTGTGGGTAGATGGAAAACCGCGCGTACAGAGCAAAACAGAGTCTGGATATATGGCGGTGCATGGTCAAGAAAGACAACAAATAGACTGCACTATGTTCTAGAGGCGCACACGGTAAATATACTTTTGTTTGCCTGTGTATTATTTGTATATAGGACTGTATTTGGTTTATCATTTTGTACTGCGTTGGCCTCATTTAGACTTTTATGTTTCAGTTTTCACAGTGTCAAGGTGTATCAAGATTGTTTGTCGTCGTTGGAGGAGAATGAGGAGGAAATAAAAAAGATGAATTTTGACATCAGTATGATTTGTGGCCTTTTTCAAGAACGAGTGTAGCTACACTAAGGATAGAAAATTCCATAATAATGTTGTTCACAGGTAGTGCTGGCATACAGTAAGTAGCCCTACTCAACTATTTTAGTAATTCAAGTTATGGCAAGAAACACTTAAGTAAACAATTAGGCAAAGACAAACAACAGTTCAAGAACTTTGAACATGGTGACATTGGCTCTAATGAGAGTCGACCCAAGAAAGGAGGGCCAAGAGTTAACTCTGCCTCAGAAATCACCAATTAACAGCACCTCAGATTAGACCCTACGTAAATGCTGCATTTGTTTTTTTTAAGAGTACAATGATGAAACACTACTCAGTGTACAATGATGGAGTGCTGCATCAGATGATCTGGCCTCTACAATCATCTGACCTAAACCCAATTGAGGCGGTGTGGGATAAGATTGACAGCAGAGTTAAGGAAAAGCAGCCAACGAGTGCTTATAGCATGAATGGGAACTCCTTTAAGACTGTTGGGAAAGTATTCCATGTGACCATGTCAGGAAGCCGACTGAGGGAGTGACGTGATTGTGCAAAGCTGTCATCAAAGCAAAAAAAAAACCCAAAACAAATGGCTACTAGACTAGAATCTAAAATGTAAAAAGAAATGTTCCACTTTGTTTACAAATGTTTCATTTACTACATAATGCCATATGTACATATGTGTTGTTTTATAACTTCAGTGTTAATTCAGTGGTTAGTATTTAATCAACAGTAGAGTTAAGCTTTTAGTAAGGTATTATCTTATCACCAAGGGCTAGTTTGGTAGTGCCCAGTTCATACTGTGTACAGGCTGGTGTTGTTTTGTTAGTTTGAAAGGTGTTTCTAATCTCCTCATTTATGTAGCGCCTCTCAATATAATGCAGTACAGATCGACAATGCTGCAAACTTAACTGATGCTCAAATGTTGCTCGGACTGCAACAGCAACACACAAAGAAAATCAAGTGTGATAGTTAACTTTGTGTAAGGATCAGGACTATTGATGTCATAATATTCTAATGATTTTTCCTTTTCTTTTATGACAACATAAACAAGCAGATAAAGACAATTTACTTTACTTTACTTTATTGTTTATAAGGTGTCAGGTTTTAGCGAGCTGAAGGTCATGGCTCCTGTAGTTTCCTCAAGGTCCACTGATTTGTCCTAAGGCAGAAATAGAAAAGTGAAACGTTTTATACATATTTCCATGACATAAAAGTATTAAAAGTAAATGTCTGCCAATAAATAATCCAGTGAGGTATAAACAGTAAGATATTGGGAAGGAAGGACACATAACAGATGGTAGGAGAGAGTTATGAGGTGATCAAGTTCCTGTAACCTGTTTTATAGGAGTAACACATGATAGATACTCATATTGTTCTCTCCAGAGTAGTTCATGGTTCAGAACATAATTTCCGTCTAAGAACAGCACATAAACAATAAAGACTAAACCATAAAACCACTAAAGAAAGCTTGACTGACTTGTTTATACAGTGAAAGACAGGCAGGACTTTATAGAGTACCTTTATATATTTAACAACCCAGCGGACCACTTGGGTCACTCTGCTGTAGACACCTGGTTTATTGGGCCGACCACAGCCATCCCCCCAGCTCACCACCCCTGCCAGCCTCCATTCCCCACTGGCTGCCTTACAAACTAGGGGTCCACCACTGTCTCCCTGTAAACAGCACAACATCATTTATTATAGTTTCGAACAATGTTTGCATGTTTGATCTAGGTTTTTTTTTTTTTTTTTTGTATATAAAACATCCTGTATCAGGTAGGATTATATGGAGATTTTATATGACCTGACAGGTGTCCACTCCTCCTTCCATGATGCCAGCACAAATCATTCGAGGAGTCATGTGCGAGCCGTAGACGTTTGGGTGGGAGCACACCGATTGAGCTATTACCTTGACTTGAGCCTGCCTTAGCTCGTTTGTCACAAAGCCTGATAGAGAACAAAAAGGTAAAGGAACTGTGTCAGTAACTGTGGTGTAAGTGTACAAAGAAGGTTAATAAAATGCCTTTTGATTTGCAGCCAACAAGCGTAACGACACCTTCACAAATGAAGCATCTGCTTCAAGCCTTGTAGCTGCCAGCAGGGGCCCAGAAGAGCAAATTGCAAAGATGAAGTGTGCTTTTCACTTTGCATCATCATTTGAGTTACGCCTCTTCTTGAGTGTGTTTGTATCAGAACATCTCACATGCAAGCTGTTCTCTTCACTGATGTAAATTTTAGCTGACTGTTGCTAGAGGGTTTGTGTCAGTGGAACACACCTCCTTCCTCAGTATGTCCCCAGCCTGTGATCCAACAGGGTGCTCCAGGAGGAAAGGACTCACTTGATCTAGGCAAACAGATCGGCCGCACCCCACCTACAAACAGCGCACAGTAATCAGATAATACAATCTTACAGTTATAAGAAAAAACAATAAAGACATAAAGGTTATCACTCGTATGATGGTTATGAGGCCACACATTTTCAGTTTTTTTTCCGAGCCAAGTTCCTGTACACGCTTATAAAACGTCTGTCACTTCTCTTGTAAAATTCCTCGAGCAGATTTTGTCTTTTTTTGACTTCTCCTTTGAACCGGGCTTTGAGAATTTATTTTTGAAAGCCCACAAGGAGATTAGGGTGTTTCAGGCGCTATGCATTGTGAAAAAACCAACAGATGGTGAAAACAATGAGCAAACTGAATGTTTACTTGGCATTTGCTACAACCACCGTTTGGTTTGAGTGCCATAAGTGGTTCTTTTTTCTTTCTTTTTTTTAACTCTAGCCTTGCCTACAGTATTTATGAATGTAACAAGGTACATGATGTGTTTTTTGTCCAGTTCTGCCGACAGATGGAGCCATCTCTCCTCCTCTTTACCTTCCATGTCTATGTCAGTGACGGTGCGCAGCAGGCCCACATCATAGTCGTTGTTGTAGCTGTTGAAGCGAGGGTGGGAGACGACCTCCATTGTTCTGTAACGTCTCCCCAGAAAGATGTCTGCGATGATGACTGTGTTCACCAACACCACCCAGTCACTCGTTGTAAACGCTTCTTTACTGCAGAAACAGCGGTGCGACACAGACGTTAATGATTCAAGCTCATGTTTAGAATCTCCAGGGTGCCCTGGCCAATGTCTGTCTATATCCTGATTGTTGCCTGTGCTGATTTTTACTCTGATGATGCCTGGTCTTGATTGCTGATTGCTAGATGAGAGATTTCACAGCTATTGTGCTATAATCAAGTAAAAAGAACTTTTGTATGTGTTACTGCCATAAATCACTTGAAACAACGTTATAAATGAATATGCAAACACACAGAGATCTTTCTTGCCCAGGAGCTGAGTCCAAAAAAATATAAAGAAAAATTATTTCTGCTTTTATTAAATTAGAAAAAGAATGTTGTTCCCAGTCCAAATTGGCTCCTAATTATTGAAGTATCAAAAAGTGACTGTTTAAACAGTATTGTGACTTCTTAGCAGGGACAAAATGTAAGTAATTACAGTCATTTCTCCCAAACTGCACTCAGTTATGGTCAACGATGATTTAATTTTGTTTTAGCAGCACTACAAACAATTGAATGAGCTGCTTATAGTTTGTATTGGTGCTCAAAACGGCTGTTCACTGATTGCTCCAAATCCGAATTAAACGTTTAGAGGTAGTGGAGTGGCCCTGCAGACAGATCTACATCAGTGATGTTCAAGAAACTCTGGATGCAACATGTGCAAAATACACTGAGGGAGATATTAAATTACCTTCAGTTTCTCTAGTAAGTGCTCATTACTTGAACGTAATTGGATCAAAACTTGATTAATTTAATCTTGATTACAGCCCTCTCCACTCAGTGGACTGTGGATTTGCAAATAGGGTGGAGGACAACCTGGCTGCATCTAACTTTGTGTAATTCCTCCCTTAACTGATGACCAGTCTTTCTTACTTTCACTCCTCATGTCCACCTCTTACTCAACAAAGCAGTGCGCTGCAGTGATGACCCAGCGAGGAGAGATGATTGTTCCTCCACAGGCGTGTCTCCCTTTCCATTGCAAGCTGACCTGCCACCCCCACTTGCCCTTGGGTGCCAACGTCCCCCCAACAATACGTAGGTTATCTTTGGTTATAGCTGAGCAGTCTGGGTGTGAGAAGGTGAATAAGGAGGGATGTACGTTAAATGAAAGGAACCAAAGATACAAAACCATGCAATAATAATTTTAAGAATTACCTTCATAACCATCTACAAAGTTTATAGCAGCAGAGTATTTGCAGTTTAATATAGCAAATGACTTGATAGCACTATTCATCTCATGTCCAAGACAGCAGGAAATTAGAATGGCATTAATATCACAATCCCTTATTTTTTTTTATTTACCTGCTGTCATGTTCACTGTCTCATTCCATGGATTCTCAATCGGAATATATGGCGGAGTGGGAGTACTGCAGTTCTTCACACCACAAGGAAAAGGGAATTCACCTGACTCAGAGGGGAATGCCAGGAACTTGACTGATTTCACGAGAGAAGAAAAGCAGTGACATGACACACTAGGTTAATGTACTGTACTGAAGTGATCTCTCAATACTTACAATTCTGACACAGATTTAGTACAGCTGGTGAAATTTGAACCTCAGCAAATAATTTTGACCCTCCAAAGATTGTAAGAGATTCTGTATTTGCCCTTTTTGACTCAGTATTCAACATTAATGAGGACATATTAACTGGCATACTGAATGTGGAAAATCCATTATGTTAGATTTTCTTCTTATTTCACTGAAATTTTATTCTTATTATGTTGTCCAAGCACTGTGCATGTTCTTTCACATATAAATATGTTTTTGCTTTAAAAAAAAATTTGAATCTTGAAGCGAATGATACAATATAATAAAAGTATAGTAGAGCCATGTGACCATGGGATAAAATCAGGTCTAAGATTTTCTGTTTTTATCTGGTGAATTCAGTGCACTACTGGTGTATTTATAGAACTTCTAGCAAATAAATTAACTGGGTCAATACATATGAGGTTGTGTGCACGTAAAATACGTTACCTAAGAGAGCAGAGATGATGACCAGTTTGATGACAATGATCGAGATCACAATCAGGTACAGCTGACATGTTGAACAGGTTTTAGGCACTGAATCTAAACAAACAAACAAATGAATGAATAAATATATATTAAAAACCATACAGAAGGTCCTGAGCTTCAACACAACTTGAATTCTACTTCCCTTTTCAGTCTACAGGGGACATATGTAGCAGCTATAGGGTAACAGATACACCTGGCTGGTAATTGGGTGTAAATATTTAATGACAACTAATCCTATGTAAGTAGCTCATATGGTACAATCTATTTTACTGAGTGCTTTAAGATACGTTTGAACCTATGAACAGGTGATGCAACAACTGCAAATATGCAGCCTCTATATTAAATATCCAACTGCTTGGCCACTTGTGAACACATTAACATAATACTGTAGTATTTGGTTGTGTATTCATACATCCAGTTGAAGAACATTATGTATTTGGCATTATGTTTATGTTTGCCAATCATATGTCCAATATTCGCTTATATATATATATATATATATATATATATATATATATATATATATATATATATATATAGATATATATATATTATAAATATATTATATATATATATATAATATAATATAATATATATGTATGTGGTGTGTTGTGTGGGTGTGTGTGGTGTGTGGGTAATATATATGGTGTGTATCAGTGGGATTTTTAGTAAAAAAGTAGTAGTAACATCTAACAGATGAGCTGAAACATGTTATAAAGCGCCATATATATGATGGGAGCTGCAAATTCACATTAAAATTCATTGTAATGTTGTTTTCACAGTCATAAAATAGTTAGTGCAAACATGGTTATAGCTGCTTTAAATAGTTTCTAGCGTAGAATAATTCATGGTAATAGAGAAATTATATTTAAAAAAAATCTATTAAAGTAAACAAACATTATTTGTTTAGCACATGCAAGCACATTTACACTATAACACAACATGAAATATATGAACACACAGCTTTTCATAACACAAAACACAGAGGCAGAGAATGTCTGACAAAGTTTTTGTGTATTGTGATTTCTCAAAATATGAAACTGAGCTGGTCGGTCTAGCGTTTAGAGGCAAGCTGCCCGCGAGATTTTGGTCCAACACTGTTAAGCTTGATCATCAAAAGGCTCTGTTCAGAGGACAGAAGATATCCATAATATTAAGTAAAGCATCAGCTGCATGCAATGCCTCGTAGGGCAAAAAAAATGTTGAAATCAATTTTATGCGTGACTAACAGCCACCTGAGGCCGCCGTGTAACCGTGTGAACCTGAAGCCTCTCACTAGTTTTTGATAAAAGCCTCACAACAACATCGTGCTGTAGCATAGGGGTGTGATGGAGTATGATGATGTGGTTAATGTTGAGGTAAGTCATTTATGAACCTTTGGGAGTTTATCGTTGCTTCCTCGCCTAAAGTAGCCATTTCCTTGTATCAGTTACATCAAACAAACTGAGACAAATTGACATAAATGAAAATGGAGAATAATCTTCATTATGTACCTGAAGGTGAGACAGAGGATTACCTAAAAACAAAAACAATCCCAATCACGAAGAGATAAACAGATTGGATTAGAATTCCTTTGAAAAAAAGAAAATACTAAGAACTGCTTAACATGCTGCATGGTACTTTGGTTTATAGTAAGTAAAATTGCAAGAAAATGTTGTACCCTCTATGCACAACCTTGCTAACACAACTTCTAACTAGTACTTATCATTAGATAGATAAAACTGTCCACATGGCTGGCACAACATTGGTAAAAAGCACAATTAAAGTGATAAGTGATACACCCGCGGGGGGTAATTAATATCATAGGTCTGAGAGTAGACCTCTGGGGAAACCCAGGGTTGTGCATGAACTCTTTTGACGTCATGACCAAGAGTGTCATAGGCCACTGTGAGGTCGAGTAGCAATGAAACAAATTGCACACCAAACACTACTTTATCTATCTCGTCTACCAACAGATAAGAAACCACTCTGTCTGGAACTCTGGATAGAAGAAGGAGTTGGTGTCGGGAATGGATGGATGGCTCGGTTATTTTGTGAAAGCCATCAGTTAAGGCTGCTTCCCGGCTGAGAGAGGCTGAAACATTACATGCATTTAGAAATCATAGACATTTACAGAGGTTAGAGAATAGTACATACTGGAAACAACCCTGTAGGGATGATTTATCTTTAAGAAAAATGCTGGCAAGAATCCTAGTGTGCAAAAAAAAAAAGAAGCTTCTGTATGTGACATCTTCTTGAAAGAAGATGTCTGCCTTTGAAGAGCTTTTGAAGAAGGCAAGGCAGATAACCATTTTATTATACAGTTAATGATGAAATCTTGGGTCAGAGTGTTTGTTTATTTCACCTCACATCTTTTACTGTCTGATCTTCTGATATATAGACTCTTGGTTATGTTGTTTTTAAATTTGAAAATACAGATTGAATAATTTATCCACAGGGATTAATTAGCTGTACTCAGTGATCAGATTTTATGTGGTGCAAGTCTGATATGTATAGATAATTATTGCGGCCGCTTTCGCTGAACTACACAACTGAAGAATTTAGCAGCTAAGCGAGAATTTTAGCAAATTAAGAGCATGTAAACATTTGCTATGTAGCTCTACAAAAAGATCAACAGCTGAGGATGATGGTAATCATTAGTTTTGCAGGTATTTTGTCAGAAACTAAAGACTCTTTAACTTTAAGCTGATGATAGCTCTAGTCCAAGATCATAACTTATTACAATTCAATACTAAATGTTATGGCATTCCATTCAACAGCGAAAATCCCAAATGTTGGGATGGTGGTGCTAAAGGAGAAGTCAGAGGATCATCAAAGATAGTTGGATTTATCCTCTGAGGACCATGAACATCAACACAAAATTGAATTCCTATCCATCTTGTTGTTGTGCACCGACAGATTAACTTTACTATCCCTAGGATCATGTTGCTTAAAACAATACACCAGTAATTAGACATGTAATCCTGAAGTTTAAAACATTTAGTTATCAGACATTGCTTGATTGGTTCTAATTAGACCCCAAAGATTCTAGTACTCATTTCTCTTAATTTCCTCTTCCTTGATTAAAAAGAGTGAGGTTTAATTAATCTTCCTCTTAATGAGAGTAATTTGTCTTCACTGAAGAAAACACCTCTTGTATTAAACAGCGTTGACAATATTGCCAGCAGTGACAAGAAACTGTATCCGAGTACTTTGTTAGGTCAATAAAGGAAACATCTGCTATGGTACAAATATAAAAAAAGGAGGTTTGACTCTGTAAGAGCATACTATGAATGTTTGTCATGGGTTAGGCTAGCCCCATTTGTTTAAATAAAAGTACATTTTAAACAAATAGTTCAAAGTTTTGAGATATATGCTTATTCCAATAGTTAGACAAGAAGATTAATGGCACCCAGTTTCATATTTAACAGAGTTTCTCATCAAACTCTCTGCAACAAAGCAAATATGTATATTTCCACTGTGCTTCCAACATTGAAGTTGTTGGAGCGCCTGTGCCTGCGCCGGGGTCAGCTCCGTAAACAAATGCTTTTTCCAGTTTTCGTGTGCTTAACCACCTGTGCAGAACCACGATTCAACTCATTACAGTTCTTCTCATATTGTTTTTCCCAAACTATTCCTATTTAAAATAAAGTTTCTTCCCTTTAATCTAAACTAAGAGGCAACACTAAAATTCATATGTGAGTTTTTGGGCCTCATCAAAACACCACGTCAGAATTTTTTTTACCATACCTGGGTTTTCTCCAGGGACATTTTTGAGTAACATTAGACCAATTGATCCCTCCTCCAGTGGGCCTCCATGTGATGGTTCACTATGCTGAACGTCCTGAGGAGTATCACTAGAAGGAAGTGGTAAAGCCAGGGTTTTTTGATCTTGGACATCTGAGGACCCAGAGGGCGAAGTTCCTGAAAGTTGAGGCTCTGGTGTTACTTCAAAAGAAGACGGAAGCGCTGGGTATACGTTTTCAGTGGTGGCGGGTTTATAGCCAGGCATGAGTGTGCTGACCGAAGAAGGGACCAGAGATGATACGCTCGGTACTTCATGACTGCTTGGACTTTGAAATGATGTTGATGACCAATGCTCAAGCGATGGATAGATTGATGCAACTGGCTGCTGTGCACCTGAAAAGCTGGTGCTCCATTTCCGGCCCTGTAAATCCATACTTGTAAGGTTGCTGGTAGCTGTCATGGAGTTCAAAGTATGTTTACAGTTAGTTCACGTTCTTTGGGGTGATCGTGTATAGCTTGTAGGTTTTGATTAGCAGAATATGTTTGTTGGTCTGGATAAGATCTGAATAGAAGGAAACCCTGAGTCCTGCAAAAAAACAAAAACAAAACATGAGCTTGGAATAATAGTATAAATAATGTTTTCATTTAATATATAGATTACATCTAATATGGACCTTTGAAATCCATTATATTAACTTCCATTACTCAAAAACTGTTTGGGGAATTGCTTCTTGTTCAACAAATGTCAGATTGGATCTTGGAAATGAATACTGGTTAAATTATGGGACGAAATAACATTTCCCAAAATAAAATAAAAGGGTGAATTGGATAACATCCAAATATAAGCGAGTTCTGAGGCAAATACTAGTAAATCTAAACAAACTCCATTGAGGAAATGCAAATGAAGGCCACAAATAAGAAGTTATACTAAAGGAAAAGAAATCTGTGATTGAACACAATGTTTTGCACCCTCCATAACTGCCTCGTCATATCGTCACATCTAATCATCAGTGCAATTTTCCTAACTCTAAACATTTCTTAACTCAAGTGCTCTCACCTGAATGTCAGCCGTACAGATTTGCATGTGTCAGCTTCATTTGTATGCGTGGGATTATTCATCCGAATGTGTCTCCTCCGCTTATTAAACCAGCTTCTGCCACAAAGGGGAAAAGAAATGCATCAATGTTGCACCGTGAGTGAGAAGACACCAAAGACGCTCGCTTGCATCTTCATTTCAGAGATATCTGCTCCGTTACTGTGAATCCATCATCTTCAGCTTGATTGTCACCTCTTTCCTTGCAAGCGTACCGCTCTCCTCCTCCTCGTCTCTTCAGTTACTTCATAATCCTTTCATTGTGCCACCACCTTCATCACCTTCGTCCTTCTCCTTCCAGTCAACTGTTCTTTCCTCTCTGACTTAATCTTTCTTCTCTGGTCAGAACAGGTGAGGCTGTAGCAGTCAGGTCAGTAACGGATACGTGCACTTTTGTCATCGGGCGTCTATGAAATATGCATGGGGATAATTGTGAGCTTCGGGTCAGAGTTTAACAACAGAGGGTAATGTACACCACACCACTGAATTGCACCCACTCACAAGTACTGAGGAATATAATGACAGCAGGGAATGACACACATACACAGAGGGAAGGAGTTGAGTTTCTCATAGTTGAAAGATATGTATCCAATAATCATACTCCTATTATGAATCTGAAGAGGCACACTTGTGTGTGTGTGCATCTCTCTCTGTGTCCACTCTTCACAAGGGTATTTTGTTCGTCCTATCACATTACGGCATCAGACAGTGCAAGGTGCTGGCAGAGAGAAAGAAACCCCGGTCCTGGTGTTACTCAGCGTCTTCTAAGTTACACTGCTGAGTTCACTTCAAAGATCAGACATGGTGGAGTAGACATGACCGCATTAGGTATGTCACAGTGTGGTTAAAGTGGAACATGGATATTTGTGTAAAAATCAGTGTTGTCCATCCAACAGTTGTCAAGACATTTTTACTCATAACCACACACGTTAAATCATGGTGGTACTGGAAGAAAAGTCAGGGTATTACCAGAGGATCTCACCTCCATTGGGACCATAGATGTTCAATCCATCCGACAATTCTTGGGAAATTTCATTTTGGACCAAAGTAGTGGACCAATCAAATGGCAGATCTATAAACTGAAAAGAAAATGTACTTGTATGTAAAATGTCACCATGTTCTGTTTTCACTGTAGTTAAACTGTTGCTAAACTGACCCGCTGTTGTGTGTACTTTATTTACTGTCAAATGTCTTTTTTGTGCACTCAGACAGAAAAGACCTACAACACAACTACACAAACATGCTGAAGTCTTAAAAAACGCCTGCACTTTGCTTTACTTGTTGCTTATAACATGAGCCTCCCCGCCTGTGCATGACACTGACTGAATGAATGAATAAATAAAGCGCGCAGGCTTCATTTGTTCCCGTATTGGTGTCAGAGTCCTTGTTTATTCCAATCAGGCTGACTGGCAACCCGCGCCAATCTGAACTCCTCAGATACGCATAGCTCTGCCAGCTTCCACTCCCTGAGGTATCAGTCAGGGGAGACGCCGACCTCTAGTTCAGCTTTACCACTCGCAGCAGCCCTGAAGGTGCTGCAGCATTTGCAACTTAATGGCATTTGTTTTTCTCCTATGCAGAGAGGCACATCGGTGGACAGGACAGCAGGGTTACTGTCAAGACAGTAAACCAGACTTGTATGTCCTTTCCTGTGGCATTCAAACATTCTGGCATTTTGGTTTCTTTATAACTGTATGATTTGGCACAAAGGTAAAGCTGAACAATGACGTAACTGCAATGAGATAGGTTGTTATAGAATCTCAATATTTCTACCTACAAGTCCTGCAATGGTTTAGGTTTCTCAATTTTAAAGAAATATTTTAAAATTTAGGAAAATATGCAGCTCTTTTTCTTTCTTGGCATTAGATGAGAAGATTGGGAAAACTGAGGGAAGAGGAAACCTGGCCTGGATGTTTAATTTAAGAACATGTAGTAGTTTTACTGCAGAGTAGTTTTGCCCAGGAGCAGTGAGTGAGCAGTGTTGTTTATCTGTGGGCTTTAAAGGTGCTGGTAGCTGGCTGCTGAAAGCTACGCTCTAAGCCATCATAGCCATATTTATTACAGAGAAATAAAAAAAATATTAACCCAAATCTAAAACTATTCCTTAAGAGGAAAAAACGTATTTATCTATTATAGACTATGTTTTGACTAATTGTAATTCTATTAATAGATTTATTTACGTCCCCCTTAATATCAGTGATTCCTCGGTGTAGACAGTGGACAGCATCAAGGAATTTCTACTCTTGCACCAGAGTCATTCTCATTAGGGGAATACCACTGTGTGATACCGAACAAGCAGCACAGAACAAGACTGCAAGGCCCTACAAAGAGTGGTTCATTCAGCTGAATGTACAACAGGTGGTGCTCAACCATGTACCATCTAGCATCTACCATCGAAATCTGCATCAGACGCTGCAAAAATAAGGCTCGGAGAGTTATTAAGGAACCCAACCACCTGGTTAACAGCCTGCTACAAAAAGGGTCCAGATACACCGAGGCGAGTACTGAGAGGCTCAGGAAGAGCATCTACCCGCAGGCTACGTGGATCTTAAATAAGGACACGTTCCAGCGCTATTTCTTTATTATTGCTATTGTTATACTATGATTATTACTTATTTAGGTTCAGGTCATTAAACATGTATAGTAGTAGTTATAATTTTCTATATGATTATGTATGACACATTGAATTCAACTGGTTGGTATATAAGCATAATTTAAAAATAAAAAATCAGCTTTCTGCTAATGTTCAGTGGTAGGATATTGTTTGTAGATTCTTAAGATAATCAGTTGGGGTACAGGTGCCAAATAATCTATTAAGTATTCAACACAACGTGCTGAAGTTTTTTGGAAAACAATACTTACAATCTCAGTATTAAAAAACAGGGAAAAAGCACATGGCCAGACTTTGCACCATATTGATTGGACGGATGGAGGTTTTAAATAAAACAAGGCTCATCCAAAATCCTCAGTGTGCACGAGGAGTGTTGTCAGAATACCAACTGTTCAAATGTTGTGCGGATCCTACCCCTGTGAGTAAAATGCACTCTACAATTCAATAAATGAGAGATTTGTAAATTGCTTGTATTTTGTAACCAGCTCTCATTCCTGCTTTACCATTTGTACCTTGCAGACGTGTATTCAGCCTATTCCAGCATCCATACATCCATCCTCTGTGACTGCTTATCCTTTTCAGGGTCGCAGGAGGCTGGAGCCAATCTCAGCTGACATTGAGCTACAGGAAGAGTACAACCTGAGAAAGTTACTAGCTCACCATAGGGCTTATACTGAGCATCTTGGATATAAATCTCCTTTGTGATTGTGATTATCCATCCATCCATTATCTGTAACTGCTTTTCTTCATCAGGGTCCCAGTGGGGCTGGAGCCTATCCCAGCTGGCTTTGGACGAGAGGTGGGGTACACCCTGGACAAGTCGCCAGTTCATCACAGGGTGATTGTGATTATTTCAAAACAAAATAATCAATGAAAGAAAATGTTTATTATTAATATCATTACCAATTGTCTGGACAATACTTGTGATCCCCCTTCTAAACCAGTAAAATGATTATTTACAACACTAAAATGCATTTACATGCACACTGGCAAACATTTACAAATATTAGATGTAAGCTCCCCAATCACCAAATCAATAATTCTGCCATGATGTAACAGTGAGTTCTTGAAAACTGTGAACAACGATTGAGCCTTGGACACAAAAGTAAAATGACAAAGGTTTTGTGATGGACTCGTAAAACTCTTATATACTTTTTTTTCCTTCTTTTTCTTAGCCTTGACTTCTCGCAGTCCTCTGAGAAAGATGAACACATATAACAAGATGCTGTTTCTCAAGCTTAGAAGAAAATACAAGAGAACGTCTGACACAAATCAAACATTGGTAAAACGGTCATTCAGAGAGTCTATCCAACAGACTGTATGTACACAACACAGTGCATGTCCCATCTCCAGCCTTTTTGTGTTTCTTCTTTCATGCCCACTGCGTGCCATGTTTTCTACCTTTCTTCAGTCTTAGTCTGAGCTGCTGGTTACATTTGTCTCACGTTTAATTTCCCCAGGAAGTTTGTATCACTTAACTCATCAGTTGGCCAATCTACGATGTCTGTTCCTGTGTATCAGAAGAAGCCTCGGTTTCCTTTATCTTTCCTCTTTCCATCCCTCTCACCTTGCAAAAACCAAACATCAGGCTTTTTTTTTTTTGACACTTCTCATCTCTCCGGTTCTCAGCAGTGCAGGATCTTGATGAAGGCTTTGCGAAACTCGATGTTGAAAGTAGTGTAGATGACAGGGTTGACGGCGCTGTTGAGGTATCCAAGCCAGGTGACAGCGCTGTACAGTGTGGGCGAGATACAGCAGCTCCTGCAGTGGGCCTTCAACACGTGTGTCAGGAAGAAAGGCAGCCAGCAAATAATGAACACACCTTGGAAACAGGGAGAGGAAGTGGATTAGCAGATGAGTGTATGCAAGATGATTAAAAATTGGCTTCCAAAAAAGTCTTAGGAAGAAAACAACCCCAGAAAAAATAAGACTTACGTGGATGTGAATAGAATATTACAAGATCAGAACACTGCTTTTTATGCTTGCATATTGATTTTGATCAGTTTTCTGCATGTACACACACACACAGTGAGAGCTAAAAGCTGAGCCCCTCATCAATTAGTCTGTACTTCGCTTCGCTCACCGAGCACAATGGCGAGCATCTGTGTCGCCTTCCGCTCCTTCTGCTGTGACAGCCTCCCTCTCACCCTCTCCTTGGTGAGCCCCCATCTCTCTCTGCCTCCGCTGCGCTCCCTCCATCCCTCTCGGCCCCTCATGCCATCCTCGAGAGTGGGGGGGCGAGGCGTCAGGGCCGATCGTGTCACGGTTGAGGGTAGAACCGGGGCAGGTCCAACTGAGATGGCAAGGGAGATCCTGGCCCGTCCAGAGTGGGGGGAGGTTTGTGGAGCAAGGGGAGGAGGCACCAGGCTCTGCTCTCTGGTCTGTGGTAGGAACTCACCTGGCTCCACTTCAAGGGGGTGAACCACTGCCTCCTTTACCAGGGTCTGACACACAGGGAGGGAGGAAAGAGGGAAGTGAGGGTGGACAACGAAGGTATGTTTGTTTGATTGCAAAAAGGCAGAAAAGTGAAGAGAAAGTCGAGAAACTCACTACTTTCTTACGCTGCGGACCAGCGGTGGCAGGCCTCAGGATCAGAGTACACAACTTCACATCCTCTGGTTGTGTACACTTATTCTGAAAGCGAAGGAGGCAACATATAGGGAAGAAAAAATGTATTCTTGTGAAAAACCCAACTGGTACAGAATATATAAAGTTAAAATACAATAGCTGGAAATAATTTCCTAAACATAAACACATAAATGAACTTGATCTGAGTTTGTTTTGTAATTTAAAGCTAAATAAGTAAGAAATATCCCTGTATCTATTGATCAGGGTGTATTCAGGGAGCACACACATTCCAGAGAAAGATTTTTGTTGCTCAACAACAACAATTTCTAATTTGCTTTTGTCCTGTTGTTTCTAACTACATCAATGATTGAGCCGGTGACTTGCATGCATCCATTCATTCATTAAAATCATTACAAACACTTTTTGTCAGCCAAAAAATGAGTCAAAACCTCAGAACTTTATTTTAAATTCTAATGCAGAGCCCAAAGTTTCCAAACATATTAAATATGTTAAGCTGAATTCTGAGGAAATGCATATAAAATGATACACAATTATAGTCTGTAGTCTGTTGTATTATATTTCCATCCCCTTAATGATGCACAGTCTTGAGTATGAATATTTCACTCAGTGTAATTATCATATAGCCTCAAGAAGAGCTGGAACAATTTTCAAAATATAGTTTGATGTAAAAGAAATGAACTTTTGAACTTTCATTTTGGCACATTTTTCAGCGGTACAGTCAATATTGGTTTAACAATAACATCTGCCAACATCAAAATAGTTGCCGGAAGAGAAAAGAGAGAACAAACGAATCATCAAAACTGCTTAAGCTGACGTCCATATTTGTGACTACCTTCCTGTGTCGATGACCTTCTCCTGCTTCAGCCCCGCCTTGTGCATTGTGCGGGCCGTGCCTGCGCGGCGGGGCGGTGCGCCTGCCTCGTCTGCGCAGCACCACGCAGATCTGCGCATACACCAGTAAAGTTACGATGAAGGGAACGTAGAAGGAGGCCACCGATGAGTACACGACAAAGGCAGGATCAGCAAAGCTACATGTGGTGCCTTTGCGGCTGGCTGACACAGGGAAGAAAGAGAGGAAAATGCCAAAAATTTTAAAATCTCATCTTCGTAAATGAAAAATATGAAAGAGAGATCCAGACTCTCGACAGTGCCTGAGCTTGAAAGTAATCAGAAATCAATCATTTTTTCTGAGCACTCTTCAGACTTTCTGCTGGCAGAGGAACTGAGATTGTTTCCAGGGTCAAGAATGAGCTCTGACCCAGAGCTTGTACACGAATATGAATGAAAAGTCCTTCCAGTTCTAGAAAATTGGGAAATTATTAAGCTAAAGAGCTACTACTTATCTACTGAATGGATCGTGTGGTGAGATTATTTTCCTGACAACTGAAATGCTGTTTCCACCTGAGTAACACGATCATTCAAGTACACATTCTGACAGATGAACTAAATGGAAATCGACACAAGAAGTACGTTTCAAACAGCATGCTGTAATCTATGAGTGACCCATTCATGGAAAGAAATTATATTTTCCAATATCTTGCTGTGTTTTGACTGACATTACTTTTTATTTCACACTTATTCTCAAGTGGTTTCCTTTGAGTTCAATGTAAGAGCATTCGAAGCTTAAGTGCTCAGCGCTGCCTTCATTGAGGCAGAGGTTATGAGCTGAACATCCTCACTCCTGCTCCTTTTGTGAGACAACAAACAAATTGAGGATTAC
The DNA here is from genome assembly GCF_000972845.2 of Larimichthys crocea. Lineage (NCBI taxonomy): Eukaryota > Metazoa > Chordata > Actinopteri > Sciaenidae > Larimichthys > Larimichthys crocea. The sequence goes on from NC_040023.1 coordinate 31,759,617, forward strand.
GTGTACCCACATCACCGTCATTCCCTCAGTGAGAATTACGTTGGTATATCTCACTGAATGGTGTCTGTGTAAATTGGGTATGTAGGTATAAGGTTTGCTGATTTACTGCATGCTAAGGTTTGTTGAAAGAGCGGATGTATGGGATTTGTTTTCTATACCAAAGATTGATGATCAAATTCATAGACAGATGGACCAGGATGTTACACTGGCTGGGTGTTTGTGCATGAGAAAGTGTACATTCTGCTGCATTAGTGAGCCGAGTCCTTCCTTTTCTAAATTAGACCTGAGAGAACGATCAAGCATGACACAAAAATCCTTCAACAGCTGCAGGCTAAACTAACAAATCTCCAGTTTTCAAAATGAGCACTCATTAAAAGAAAAAAACTTGTTGTGCCTTAACTGCATTGCTGTAAAATAAGCCACAGGTCACATTTATGACCGAGCAGCAACCGTGTGAAAGAAATGCTGAAGCCAAAGATGCTTTTCTGCCAATAAGACTTAAAGGAATCCTAAAATTCATTCATTCATCAAGTATAAAATCCCTTTTCCCCTCATAAACTTAAGTCTTGTATTTTACGGGTGGGTGAAATTTGGGTGAAGAAAAAGTAAGGACTGTGTTTAGTATATAGTACTACTACTTCTCATCAAAGCAGCACATTATGATCAGAATGGATAACATGCTAAGTTTAATCATCTTGCCAGAAAAGTTGTAGATCAGACAAAAGCTCTCCCTTTAAACATGTTCTAATTAACCTAAAACAATCCTTCCATACTGTCCTTTGTCTGCCCCTCCGTTAAAACAACCAGAACTGTCTGTACTCACTCGCAAGGATAAAATCCTGCAAATGTTTTCCTTGTTCACTTCATCCTGTCTCTCTCTGTCACTGCGACACACTGCTAAACGATTCAGATGACTTTGAAGAATGACTTTGAGGATTTCAGTAACACCATCACTGCAGATATAAACTTTTAGGACTCACAGGAGTGGATCCAGATGAGTACAGTATCCAGTGCATAGAAATGAGCATTTTTGCAATTTAGGACCCTGCTTTGCACATCAAGCAAGTGCAACAACACAAGGAAAAGCAGCCAGCTGATATTACTGACTAGTCCAACAGAAGAAGGCCAGCTTCTGTCTGTCAGCCTTTTATTCCATGAAGCTCTCAGCAACGACTAAAGTCACTCCCAGATTTACTCTTGTCCTTGCTCAGTCACTCTCTTTTCCTCTTCTTAGCTTCAAACATTGTTTTTGGGAGGGGGGTCTAGTCTTGTCCATAGAAGCTGCTAAGCCTGGTCACATTGCCCACTCACCCAGCTCCTGTTCTGGCACGACACCGGCCCTAAAAACCTCCTCTTCCTGGTGGTCCAAAATGCCTGTGGTACAAACACTGTGCTCTGAGCTCACAGTCTGAGCTTCCCAGCTAACAGACTGAGCTATTATCAACAGCAGCTACAGTTTGCAGAAGTTTGCTTTACTGTCCATCAGGAAGGAGTAACGGGGGACATCGGAGGGACATGGGTGTGAATGAATTTCTGCTGTGCCATTTAAGACTTCACAGCTAATAACACCTAAACCAGCATGTGGAAAGTAATATAAGAAGAAGGGGGGCAGATGTAGCCATTACCAGTGTTGTTGAGTCCAAACAGCAAGGGGCAGGAAATGGCAAAAGACAGGAACCACACCACAGCAATCATCACCGCCACCCTCCTCCTGGAACTGTATCTGGTGTTGTAGAGCATCGGCATGGCCACTGCTGTGTATCTGCAATAGTACATCCACACACACACACACACATAAGGATCCATAAAGCTCACAGAACATACATTAAAATTCCTCTCACTCACGATGCCCGTATGAAGACACACGTACGTCAACACATATTAATGCATTTTCAGACTTTATTATCCCATCGTCATGTCCGCACATATTTTAAAGTGAACTCGGGCACTTGATACAGAGCGAAGGCAAACACATTTCCAGTTTCCTCTCAAACAGACGGAGGCTGTCGCTGCCTGTTTGACAGCCACAAGGACACAAAACATGCATCTGACAGCATGTCAAAGCCTATTAGAGTGATCTGCCGTAAGTGCAGGTGTGAGAGGTCTTCATCGGTGAGCTGCTGTAATCCTGACGACAGGCGCAGGGTCACGCACATACATGCAGAGACATGACACGTGAAACTCGGCGTTCAAAAGATTCAATTCCCCAGAGGTCATCTTTGATGATTCAGGTGTGAAAACCTGCAACGTACAGTCTATACATGTTGGAGTAGTTTTAGTTTTTATAAAAAATTCTTCCCGATTCATCCTGGAGGAATTACGCAAGTAGTGCACAAGACTATGAATTTTCCTTCAGAAGTTTTTTGGTCTAGTTATAAAAGTATGCAGCAGCTTCTAGAGGACAAAAGGACAATGTTGCATCTTATAAGAATCTAGTCACAATATTTTAGTGTAAATCCTGACAAAGAAGAAACTGTGCGTGTTTGCCTGAGATAACCTGAGATTATTTAAGCGTCTACAGCCACGCTGCAGCTCTGTGAGATTGTGGTTTGTGTGTATTATCATTCTAACATTTGCTAATTGGCACTACAAAAAAAATAGCAATCCATCTAATTGTCGTTGAGATATTTCACTCAATACAACAAACGTCAACCTCATGGCGGTGCTAAAGAAAACATAAGGATTCAATAAAGTCATTAGGATTCCTTTCTCTGAAAATTTATGGCAATTCCTCCAAAAGTTGATGAGATATATAAGTCTTGAACAGAGTGGTGAGATTGAAACCCAAAGCCTGTATGAAAAGTCGCTAGGCGTTGCTAAATGATTTCACCTGCTGAATTGCAAAAATAAAAAAAATAAGGTCAAGCTAAGCTGAGAGAAGAAATGCAACTTAAACAGTAACAGACAAACTCAAACAGTCAGGTTCAATCATTTCGAACAAAAACAAAGGAGCAGGATTCATCCAGACAAACATTAGGAATAACTGGTTATTAGGTATCGACATTCACAGCCAATTCACGTCTCTCTCTGGCCGATGATTTATCGACTGGTTGTGCTGCCGCTGCCCTTCACTTACAGTCCAGAGAGCCACAGTCATACGAGGGTACATTAATATTGGAGACGAGTCAAGGTCTTCTCAAAAAGTCGATAGATTTTTCAATGAAAAATATCGTAAATGCAAATTATTCGATGACATCTATAACTACATCTTAATACAGCAAGGAATTAACTTTTTCTCTTCTTTCCATCTGTACAACACCATAAATAAGTAAGTGGTGAATTATCAAGATGGATTTGTAAGGATCTCTTGGACAGACATGAAATTGACTGACTGAACTCGATCCCTTGGACACTTCTCAGTTTCCACCCCCTGGACATTTGTTCAGACCAACCTTTATTTCGAGGCTGTTGCCCTTTTTGGATCATCACTAGTGAGAAATAGTGTACTCGAGAAGGAATCATTTGGTGCACACCAGCGCTGTTCTGTTCTGTTCTTCCCAGAAAATGGTAGCACAACCCTTAATGCCTTGCAGTCTTTCCATCACTGTAATGTTGAACCATTACTTTGCTAGCACTGCTTTGCTTTATGTCTAATAAAAACAAAGTTTAGAAGAGAAAATAAAGTAGCTGTCACTACTAAATCTAGCGAAAAGGTGTCTAAGTTGGCATAAGAAAAAACAGCAGTAATAATTCTACATCAGACACGTAATGACTAGAATATGATGACTCTGTTTAGATTTATGTCAGTTTATCTACCGGTACATACTTTCTCTCACCCACACTTGGAGAACTGTGGAAAAAAAGACTACGACTTTGTGATGTATTATGTTATTTGTATTTAAGTTGTCAGCACTTTAACCTTGCAGCTGCTGTCTAATTTTAAATTATTGGGGCATGAAACCAAAACAGATTTCTGACTGCAGCTTACGTGTTATTGTCTACAGCTTCGACAAAGCAAATCGACTTTGTCCTTAGTTATTGCTTCAAATCACACAAAGTCCAAACTGGTGCAGCCTCGATGTGTCACTTTGTCAGAATAATTAGAACGCGGTTGCAGACGTGGTCTGCCCACTGGGTGTCTGGTCACCTCCCCACAGACCCATGAAGAGGACTGGATAGTAGTCTCCTTGATCCACAAAAAACAAACACTAATGATTGCAGAGGACATTGTAAAAGATGGAGCGAAAGCCCGTCATTACCTGCTGAAAGACAAACAGACGAATACAGTCTGTGGCTCTTTCGTCCTGTTGCACTGTGACAGCTGGATGCTGTTGATCGATGATGCACCTTTAAAGTTTTTAGTGGAGGTGTGCGTGTTTTTATTGCAGGCATGTGTATTGCCAACTTTTTTTATTTAGCCCAAACTGCACTAAGACCAAGGTTAGTGGAGAGAAAAGAATGACATTGATTGACTATTATCTTTGTTATTCTGGTCTACTTTTTGGATAAACATCACAGTAAAATTATTTATCAGCAACTGAGATCATCTCTTGCCGTGAGGGCATTTTGGAGAGAGTGATAAACTGTAAGTCAAGAGAGAAAGACGATGATAGCGCGTGTTAAAAATAAAGATTGAATCAAAAGGAAGAATCCACCTGTCGATGCTGATGGCGCAGAGGTTGAGGATACTGGCGGTGCACATCATGACGTCCAGGGTGAGCAGGATGTCGCAGTGGATGAGGCTGAAGCGCCATTCTCCCACCACCTTCAACAAAACAAACACAACATGTCCTTCACTTTAATTTTTTAAGTTCTACATTTCTCAAGAACTTTAATTTCTTTACTCATTTTCACTTTGGACAGTTTCATATATTATATATTAACACTGGTGGGGGCAGCATTATTATTAATTAGGCTGGCTCACTCAGTTCGCTTAATAGAGCATATTTAATATTAATTACCATTTGCATGATTTGCTTCTGAAGTGACTCAGTTTACCCACAAAGAATTTTAAAGTTTAATTTGTTTTTCTACAATAACACAATTAAAAAAGGATAATGGGTTTTACGGTTGCATAAAAAAGGATTTAATGTATTAATTAGCATTTTGCCCTCTAACATTAATTGTTCATAGTCTGCAAGTCATCTAAAGACTGAAATGATTATTCAAGGTTTTTATTTTCTTCGGTAAATTTCTTGGACCTGTAGTGAAACTTCTTCAGCGATTATCAGCATGAACGGTTAAGCCTGAAGCTGAAACAATTTGTAGTACTAAGTAAAACGAATAGGTACCGATCACTACATTAATGAACAGGAAATGAATACACAACATTTTGATAATTGATTAATTGATTAGTAGATTTTGCAGATTCCATCTTTTAACATAAGTCCCAGCTTTTCTTTGTCTAATGTGACAATGAACTCATCTTCGGGTTTTGAACTGATTGTTGGACAAAACTAACAATCTCAATCTGTCTCTTTAGGCTCTGTGTAGATGTTCCTCATTCTGATTGGTTAATTACAGAATTTTACGTGCTGTTATTTCAGTATAAGAGACCGCTGCTGTAAATAACAGCACGTTGCTACTGTATGGACGCAGTACTGATCATTGACTCTAGAGGACCACAGCAGATGAAAGACTTTAATGATCTCATACTGGGTCATTGCTATGAAATAAACCCCTTCATGATGATTCTGCTAATGACTGGATTGCTATACATTATCTCTTACGTGTCAAATAAAGTACAATTTCATGTTGGCTTATCTTTTTCACACATTGACTTTAATTACATAGTTAATTCATTAGTCAATACTATTGTGATAACTGATTTTCAAGCACAAATATCAAACATTTTCCTGTTCCAGTATTTTTTTATTAATTAGATTATTGCCACATATAATACAAATTTGTTCTGCAACTGCTGCTTTAAAATCTGATGTTGCTGCAGCTGTGTTGCAATAAAAAAATGACTTAAGCTTTTTAGTTTTGATCCACTTTTTCCACTGCATCAAGAGTTTTTTTCTTTTGTGCTTACAAAACAATAAAAAGTCAGAGTGCTGAACATACAAAAAGAAATAGAAATACAGACAAATGCATACACCAAAAAGTGCACGCACACACCTCCAGGTAGACGGCCCAGGGCATGACCAGTGTGGCCAGCAGCAGATCAGACACAGCCAGAGAAACGATGAGGTAGTTAGTTGTGGTCTGCAGAGCGCGCTCCCGCGACACCGCCACGCACACCAGCACGTTACCGAACACTACGCAGAAGATCAGGAGCACCAGCAGCACGGCGTAGAAGTTGTACGGAGGAGAGGAGGCCGGCAGAGAGCTGGTGCAGTTAGAGGACGTCGGCGAGAAGGAGGAGGAGGTGGGGAAGGATATGGGGGAGTATGAAGGGTCATGGGTGGAAAAGACGGATAAATTGTGCTCGAGGGAGGAGGGAGGGAAGGAGGGAGGGGAGGTCTCGTCTGACTCGTTGAGTAAAGTCATGATCTTGCTCCAGTGGACATGGTCAGGCTGAGAATTGATGACACAAAAAGAGGAAGGGAAAAATAATGACCCTTCATGGCCTGCTGTGCACTCGAATCGGCGATTCACGACAGGTCCAGCAAAGATTGGCTTCTGAATCTGACAACAGAGACACATAAAAAGAAAAGGTTATTGTGGCACCAGGGCGGATAATTTGTCTTTCGTTTTTACGTCAGAGAGACAACTTAGGACACACAGGACATGCATAAACAATACTGCACCTCTCCTATAAGGACACAAGTACACACAGTCAAGGTCACCTGATTTTGTCTAGACAACTGGAACAGATAAAGGTCTTTTAGATCTCTAAAAGGTCTTTTAAAAGAAAGTAACTCGAGTTCATGGCAGGGAAACTGCCGTCACTGTGCCGGTTTAACTGATGAAACTTCACGTACAGTAAACTCTCAAATACTTCAGTCGACAGATTTAACAGTTTTGCTTCATAAGAAAATTGTCTTCTGTCAGGATTTTATGTATCTACCTGTGCCTTGCTGAGATTTTTTGGTGAAGAAACAAAAACATTGTTTGTATCTTTCAGATCTTTTTGTCAGATACATTATAATTAAAAATATTTTTCAGTCCATGGAGATTTTATATTTAAAAAAGCCCAATAGCCAAGAGTTGAATACATGACCCAGACTAAGACTTTAATGGGTTGAGACCGAGTCAAGACCAAGACCAGGCAGCGTATGGCCCACATAGGTAGCTAATACGTAGCTCATATAACCAAAACGCTTCGGTTGAGTTCGTTTAAATACTGTGTTTTCTTTTGGATGCAGATAAACTCTTTGTGGTTTAGGATTTTAGGATGTGTTAACTGATCTATGTAAGATTTTGTTACAGAAGATTCAGCTGAGAACTCACAGACAGCCCCTTAGGGTGAAGCTGTGACAAATGGTAACATTAACATAAATGTCAAATGAGTTATTGATTGCATTTAAAGCAGGATGTTTCACGTCAAATCAAAATCAACTAAACCAGACAAGACACGTGCAATTTATGAGATCCTTGCATTTGTGATCTTGTCACGTGTTGAAAAATCCAGAGCCTCCTTTGTCCAGGAAAAGACCAAGTCAATATGTGCTTGATTCTGAGATGAGAGCACGACTTTTAAAAAATGGTCAAGACCAAGACCTTTATCTTGTACTACAGCACTGTTGACTACGCCACTGTCTATCATACAACCTGATTCTGCCTCAAACACAGATCTAATGACCTTTGTCAGACTACAAGTGAAGCAAAAATTGTGGTCTCGCTTTGTGACGCGCTTACATACCACAGTAAAGTTAAAAAGCAGCTGAGAGCAAAAGAGGGAGACACAGAAGAAAAACCCTGGAATCCATCATTTAGAAAAAGATCTTCTGCAGTCCAGAATCCTGTTTAAAACTCATCGTTAGTGACCCGCTACTGAAGGTTTCTGCAGAGAGGAGACATGATGAGGATATATACAGTATGAGAACTTTTCTTCCTGTCTCTTATCACTCAGTTCTGATACACTCCAACAACCAGGTTGTATAATAGCATGCAGAAAAGCTGGATCAAATATGTATCAGTGTCAGGAAGTTGAAACGGACTACTGACTTGCAGTATCTCTCCTGTATGATTTTTCCTGTCAATCCCAAGGTCACGAAGGAATTCATTGAGAGTTTCACCACCCATCTCCTCGACATCATCGGCCAAACTATCTGTTCAGCATTGCTGATCAACACATTTCCAAGATGAACAAATCAATAATCTATCCCACCTGTTGGTGTTGACCTCACACTGCACCTAAAGAATGGATTATTATCTCTGGCACAACATTGATTTCACACAGTAAGATAATGATTGGACTCAGAAAAGGACTTAATAGTAACAAGCATAGAAACACCATCATTATGGTAGAGGTCAGTCCAGTTGCTATAGGGGACCGAAGTGGACATGAGAGAAGGGTAGGGCTAAATAGAGAATCTCTTTTCAAGCCTCCATAAAGCCAAGTGTGCATCCACTGAAGTGTGTTAATGGTCAGGTGGCTAATAGCGAATGTAAACAACTTAATTACTTTGTATTTTTGCAAAAAAACCCCAAAACAATAGACGACATATTCTTGGGTTTTGAACGTTGGTCAGACAAAATAAGACATTTGGGATGATTTTTTTCAGACACAAAACTACGGTGGCCCTGAGAGCTCAGTGCATTGGAACTTAAGAAATGACATGCAAATAGACAAAACATGAGAAAATTAAAAAAGGCACAGTGCAAACACAAACATTGCTTGGATTTTCAAGTTGTTGCCATGGTTTCCGACTCATGAAGTTATTGATGTCGGCTATCTAAGTTTTAAATGTAGCTAAAATGTTTTATTTGACAAGCACGTATCAACTATGTTCATCACTGTGCATGTGTTGGTGTTTTCTTAATTTGCTTCTGTTTTGTCTGTTTGAGCGTTGAGCTCTCAGGGCATGCGGCTCACCGGTGTTCCAGTTTTAATGAGTATACTGTCATCTTTCCGCTGAAGGCGTACCATTGTTACCACCACATCACTATCCAGTTGAAAGTCACCAGTTAATGGAGTCACTCACTCATCACCGGCAAACGCAGGAGGCAGGAGAGAGAGCGCAGGTAATTATGGTAGTACAAGCAGGTACTGAGATGAAGAAAAGAGCTAATACCACGCTGTTGTGCCGCTCTAAAGACAGCGGGGAAAATTCCGTCAGATTACTAACAACAGAAATAGCTTTTAGTTTGCAGCCCTTAACTGAATTTCTTGTTTTATTTCCACCAATTTCAGTGAAATGTTTACCAGTTCTTGAGATATCCTGCTCCATGGCAATGAGTCAAACAAGAACTCGTGCTTCAGTTTTCTTCATAAATGAGTTCACGGATGTCAAAAAGAGACACAGAGTACCAGACCAGGAAAAAGGCTGTTAGCCATTAACAGACTGCAGTGTTGTGCTTCACTAAAGCTGCTGTGGTCAAAGCAATCAGCAGAACACAAGATGAAGTCTTCACGCAGTACTGGAGTCTGCTTCGCCCAGAGCTGTTACTGTTTTTTTCCCCCTCTGATTTCTGAGCTAAAAAACTACATTAATATAGAGCTAAATATTAGCTTTGAGCTGATACTTTATTAAAAATAATGCAATCGTAACACTTTGCCTGATAAGCCAAATTAACAAAATATGGAGTAAATTTGCTTTTTTTTAAATTAGTTTTTAAACGAGGAAAGAAATCATATCAGACACACATTTTTGCAATCCCATGCAACATGTTTTCATGTCTGGAAGAGACGTTAAGTTGCTTGAACTTAATCAAACATGTGTGGCAGATTATGAAATACTCAGATGAACTGTTTTTGTTCTGTTGCTCAAGTATGAGAGATTGTTGGTCAATTTGACAGCATCTCATCAAGCTGCCACCTTCAAATAAAAGGACAAACACATAACCAGCAGCTGTGAGGTGAAACTTATATAAGGGATTATTCAAAATGTTTACACACGCTCATGAATAACACCCATTTATAGAAGTGAGAATTTAAAGGGGTCCAAATGATAAACAGGTGTTTATGGGGTAACTGCTTGGCTCTGACCAGCACCGCCCATGGACGTTTTTTATTGATTGTGAAGGGAAGGTCATCATTCACATCCATTTATTGATTTCTTTTAAAAACAGGCTGCTGTGATCTCTTCCTCCCTGCTCCGAGAAGTCAATTTCATTTCACACATGGCCACCGAAGCGCATGCATAACCGTGTATACACGTCTTAAACTGTGCACACACACACACAAGTACAGCAGCTTGCTCCCTGAGGTCACAAATGTCGTTTGATTTCTAAGATTTCATTTTTAAAGGTCATATTTCATGAGATCACATTACTTCACTTTAATGACATGCTCGTTGCTACAGGAGTTGTGTCTACATGACTTTTTCTGGTTCAGCGCAAGCTTGAAAATGTCTTATTTGTTCAGATCTAACAATTTGATGTATAACTCCCTTTGCAATAAGAGCATACTACTTTAAAGCGTGGTACTTCAAAATCCTATTATTTTCTCCCCATGCTATATGGCTTCTGTATAGATTGCCTTTCATACTTTTAACCAGTATAAATGTCACTTATATGAGAATCATGTAAGAGCTCAGCGTAGGGGAAAGGTTGTTTTACTTAAATAAAAAAACTTAATCCAAGTTTCCCAACTCTAACCAAAGTTGTTCAAATATAATTGTTACGTGACAACTCAGGTACAATACACTGTCTGCATTTCAGAGTGTGAGCTCATCTTGTCATAGTTTTTTGAGCAACAGGCAACAAAGTGAGACACAGTCCAGATGTTTCCTGAGCTACAAAATGTTGCATCAGTTTGATTAAAGCAGCTTTTCTGATTTTCTGACTCCTTTGATGTTGTTTACTAGAACCTCAATATACTAAAGGATGCCCAGATTGATCAGCTAATATTGAGTAAAAATCAGTTGAGATTTATACTTTTAGGTCACAGATTACTTAACAAAGAAATCAATGATGCACATTGATTTTCGTTGAAAAAAATATATATATTAGTATTGGCCATGTGTCGATAAATATAGCTCATAGATGATTGGTACTCCCTACAATGTACTTTGTGCAGCAGGTTTACATTAATTACATGAGAGCCATAACATCACTCAGACATGAATAAAGAGAGGTCGATTTTGAATTGTGAGAATGAACCAGCAGAGACGGAAAGGTGCGAGGATGCAAACACGCACAATGAAACAGACAGATGTTTGATGATACAAAGACTCTGCACGTTATGTGGGGGATCACAAGTCAACTCCTCGTTTGAGCCATTTCATTCTTTACCTTGTGACCTTTGCCTTCAAACAAAGAACTGATGCAATAACCAGTTCACCATCTTCACTTCATCTGTGCCCACTGCTGCCTCAGGCTCTGCCGTTGGTCCATCATTTGTTTTTCTGGCCCACGTATTTTAAAAATTCATGAAAACACATAACGAAACAAGAACGATGTTTGTTTTGCAAAATGGTGCACACAAAATGTCTGAATGAACACCAAATATAAGGCACCAGATTGTATATATTTATGTTTTTAATATAAAAAGTAATAATAGTAATATAAAGTGTGTGTGTATATATATATATATATATATTTTACATGGTTGTAGTTGTCTGACAGTCTTATTGCATTTTTCTCATGAACTGACCTCTCGCTCCTTCATGCCTGTGTTGTCTGATGCCCTTTCTGTCCTAAATCTCCCTTCAATAACATCCACCAGCCTTCATCCCTCCATCCTCTCCTCTTATCTCCTTCCACCCCTGTCTAATCTCCTATTTCTCCTCCTCCTCTGTAGCTCCTCTCTGGAGACACTTGACAGGTCTATTACATCCATGGCCTTGTCTGCCCCTAATGAAAAACACACAAAAAAAAAAAAAAAAAAAACAGAAGACACCTTCAAATTTAAGGCTACGAGCTGGCCTGCGATAAATCTTTCATTTCTTTCACTCAGAGACGGGAATGAGTCGCAGCCACTGGGAATGATATGGATGCTCGGCTGCAGTATAATCAGCTCTCTGCTGAGTTTGAAAATATTCACTGTTGCTTCACTTCTCAACCACTCCCAGACGTCCTTGTGTTCGTTTTTTCACCAGTTTTTTTAACAAGCAACCAGCGACTTTTCCACAAACACATAAAATCACTGGGCTGTATTACTGTATTTAGTTAACGTTATCGTTTCCCAACGAATGAGCAGCATTCCAGACCTACACCTGCGTAAGTATACATCCACAATATGGAAACACACATTCAATCAGCAGTTTGTGCAGAGCCACGGCACCGATTATAACGAAATGACTCATTACTGCTACGCCTACAGTACATGACTTCTGAGTGAGTGAGAAGGAGGGAGAGAAAGAAAAGTCACACCTTCCTTGTCACACAGGGAGTGATATGTTCAGGTAAGGTGCAGCCAACATGCTGAGACAAACACAATAAAACATGAGCTCCATGTAAATCTGCTAAAAAGCAATCAAAGCCAAAGAGATGATCAGAGAGATGAAATTAGCCACAAAGGAATGCAGAAAGGGAGCAAGGGAACACTCTAGGACATGTTAAATGTGCTCCCTTGTAATGATTTCTCAATTTAAAAAAAGTGATTTGATCTCCTGATTGAATGATTAACGGATCAGAAAGAGTCACACGAGGAGACCTCCACCCGGAGGCGATGCTCCCGAACATCTTTTATTCAAGAGGTAATTTTTGCGTCCTCTCCATCTTTTATTTAAAACGAGAGACTGCAGGTTTCTGGAAGTCAGTTCTAAGTGATGTGTGACTGATGTGCTCAGACTCTAAATTAAAACCACCACGTGAATTAAACTAGGAGCAAAACATGCAGCAAAGTGCCAGTTCTCTCCATTTGATGTTGGAGAATTTCCTACAGATTTGAAAATGAGTATTTGAGGTAACAATTTGTCACACGAAGACAGACGGCAGAAACATTTAAGACGGCGGAGTAATTAGAGTTGCCATTTACACACTCACACGCATGTCTCACTTCCAGAAATTTTGCCTTTTAAAATCTCACATTTCAGTCTGTTCAGGGATTCGCAGTCCTTCAAGTGAACATCATGACCTCGAGAGAATGTCTCCAAACCAAACATGATGACACTTTGCAGCTTTTTGGCCACCAGAGGGTATCACAAATGAGAACTTCATAAAAAGAGACATTCAATTATCTAGCATCTTAATGTTAAAGCCTCACTGGAGAACAATATAAGGATATATAATGAGCACCTTCAAAATAAAAACAAAACGGGAAATCCTTAAAACGGTAATGTGGATGCTTCTCCAAAAGGGTTTCATAGCCTGATTATGAAATTTGGAGCATTTCTACAGGGACATAACCAAAACCAAGGCGGGTAATGAAAGCCAAACTTTTGAGAAACCTTACAGAGAGAGCTGAAATGTATTAAATAAACATAATGATCATTTTAGCAGAAATATAAAGGTGTACCGCTCATATTGGCTCATAATCAGCTTTGGTTGATGGATAATTAGGATGAAGAGAAAGTAATTGAGCTACACATATCTGTTAAAAATTACAATATTTTTGTTTTATTTTTTATTTTAAAATGCTCTCTGTTCCTATACTGTATAACAACATGTATGAGTGTATGACAACACATAGAATCAAACATTTTTGATTTTTGTTTTACTCCTGTAGAAACTTGTCAACCCTTCCAACAACACCACCAAGGAAAAAAAGTACAAATTCCACATTAATACGTTTTAAAAGTCACAGCAACAAGTTCCCCACAGGGAATATACACTCTGAGAGTTTTATCCAAATCGACAGAGGTCCTACATAGAAATAGAAAATCATTTTTCATGCTCCTTTAAAGCGTTTAAATCACTTACCCACTGCCAGCAGAGCCGCTCGCATCCAGGTCCGCTCTCCTCTCAGGAACACAAATTGGTTGTCAGGCTGCAGCATCCAAGTCTGTCAATTTACGACCGATAAACTCTCACCTTGACCTAGAGTCAGTCTGTCGGAGTATGGTCCGCGCCACATCGCTGTAAATGTGTCATCGGTCGGCACATAAACTCACACAGACACTCATTTAATCCCGGCTCCTCACATCTGCGCGTCGACGGGCGCAGCCGCGCAGGAGGAGGATGAGGAGGATGAGGAGGCTGGAGGTAGTAGTAGTAGAGAGAAACGGGAGAGAAAGGGGGATGCTCGCAGAGTTTCGGTTGTTTATAACCTATTTCACCAAGGCAGAGCTGCTCCAGCGGCAGAAATATTTCAATGCTATTGGCCGAGGAGCCAAAGACGCGCTTATTTTACGCATGCGTTAAAGGGAGAGAGTTCATCTCTTTACTTTCTGGAGGAGAGTCGGCTACAGTCAACAACGGGATAATAAGCATTGCACAAAGACTGCAAACTAAGAGGAATGGCTGGTTTGAGAGTAGTATCCTCTGCTTGTTGCCCAGCAACTGCTCAGAGCCAACTATTACTATTGCACATCTGAGAGTTTTGTACAGGTTCATGTGGAAACAAAGAGGCAACCTAAAACTGAAGTCCCAAAAACTGCAGTTTTATATTATTTATTTACCCTATCATAAGGGTAAAATACAGTACAGTACATTATTCTAGCATTTAATTGGAAGTGGTTTCCAATTAAATGCTAGAATAATGTACTGTACCCAGAGCAGTGGTTTCCAATATGTGGATCAAGATCCCCTGCAAGTCCCAAGATAAATCTGAGGAGGCGCATTATGATTAAAAGGGATTAAGATCCAATAAAGATCCAATTTGCACTTTGAGATCTGAAATAAAACAAATCTGTATTTCAAAGGCACAGACCAAAAACATATTTGAAAGCATTAAAATAGATCATAAAGTCAAAGGGGTCATAAACGGTGATGAGCAGTCGTAAATAGTGTCTAATAAATCACAATCAATGGACAGATACTTCTTCCACCAGTGATGAAGGACTGAAGGAGACAAGGGCAAAGGCATGGAATGAGGAGGAAGAGGAGTGAATGCCATAACTTAAAAGCTATTACTCAGCAGAGATGACAAGTAGCCTAATCTAGTGGTGCAACCTTCAAAATTTAGATAATTAAATGAGCGCACTGAGCTCCCATATTTGAGGGTATGATTAACTATTGACTTTATTCTCCTTTCATATCTACTAAGCTCCATATTGGAGCCAGCATTGAAGTCATTTTAGGAAAAAATATATGAGCAGAAGTTTTATGACGATTGATTGATTCATTCTTTTTAACAAATCAACTTTAATATGAAACAAATGCAGAATATTTCTGAGATGTAAAAATCCTGATGCGTTTTTTTTTTTTTTTACATGTGCTGCCCATTTTTTCATTCACCGTGATGGATTACTTTAAATGGCAAAATCATTTATTATTGCAGAGATGCCATTTGGAGAGATATGTAAGTAAATGAATCCGTAAGGGAACACAGATTTGAATAAATCATGTAGAAAACTGTCACAGCCGTCATGATTAACAATAGTAAATTAAAAATAAATCACAGTGGGTGATTCTTACTGTCACTAATAGTCAAAAGGAAAAAAAAAAAGGAGAAACGGATCAGAATAAAAATTATCTTCAACAAGAGGGCAAAGCAAACTACTTCACTGATTTTGGTGAAACTGGATCAAATTTCTAGTTTTCCCTCTGATGTCCTCAAGCTGCTTCTCTGACGGACAGTAAAGCAAACTCCTGCAAACTGTAACTGCTGTCAGCCATTTCAAGCTTAATTAGTTAGCTGCGCTGCCTAGACTGTGGACCACTGGGAAGAGGAGGTTTTGATGGGTGATGCTGAAATGTGCACCAGAGTTAAGGCGAGTGGGGCATGTAAACGGCAAAGGCAGAGCATGACTGATGCAAAGAGGATGACGAAGGAAGATAAGAGGAGAAGAGAAAGTGACCGAGCAGGACGCCAGACAAAATAAATCTTGGACTGACTTTGGGCAGATTCATAAAATAAGCTGAAAGAGAGACGCCGGACTGGGCTTCTTGCTGTTGGACTAGAAATATAAGCTGGCTGCTATGTCTCGTGTTGTTGCACCTACTCGCCAATTTTAAGTAGCAATGAGTAAAGTAATAACAAATGCATGTATACAGCTGTCCATGTTTATGCCAGTGGTATTGCACTCAAATCACAACGAATACCAGTTATAATGTTGCTTTGATTAAATCAACTAATAAAAATGACTTTTCGCCATATCTGAGTACTTCCTCCACTACTCGTCATCATGAGGCAAACACTACAGACATGCACAAGCATCAAACTGGAAATGTGCCTTAATCTTTAAATATACAGAAGATGTTTAATATGCAGTGTGTCATTCTCCACCCCAGACAACTTATTGCAAACTGCAGTTTTCAAAAAAGAGCCACATTCCTTCCATTCAAGCAATTTTGCAGAGTCTGACTGCACACAATGAAACACATCTCCAGCCGACAAGTTCCCCTTCGTTTGAATTTTCAGGAGCGTCTGAACCTTAAAAATATTTCAACTCTCGGGGTCACAATGCATCAGTTAAACCTTCGATTGAGCTTTGTAATCCAGGGCATGTTTAAGGTCAGTCTTTTCATCAATACGACCGTTATGGAATTTCCTATCCTTAGGTTACACAAGGTCACATGTGGGCCTTGAGGTCCTCAGCAGAATTAGTTGGTTGGCTTTGTTTGGGAACAGCAGGTGCCAGTCTATCTCAACACTGTGGTGGTCAGGGTCAAAGAGACCTGTTGCTGCCTTCTTAGACATAATAGATAGCTGGTGGTTGACGGTCCAATCTGCGTAAACAGACATCTGTGTCTCCAGACTAGAATATGCTGACAATAACACCTGACATTGTCTTTGACTAATTCTGGGCGTGTAGTATTTGTGGTGTTATCTTTGGGTTTAAAGTTGATCCACCAGGATGAGTTGGGCAGAATGTGAGACCGACTCAGGCACTTCTGATGAACTTTGAAAGTGTCTCTAATTCTCCTTGATCAAGCGTCAATAAATAATACAGCATAAGACATCAGAGGCTCCTGAACACTTTCTTCCCTCCTGACCTCACCACTGACCTTTGACTTCAGCAATTTCTCCACAACAACGATGAAGAAAAAGTGCTGAGAGATATATAGAAGTTTTTACAGAAACCTGGTTTTGGCACTAAAGTAAAATTGAACCCAACATACTGAAGAGCTCACTCAAGCCAACATGGCAGACTCTGTGAATGAAGACACGCAGACTCTCTAGATATTAAAGGCTCATTCTAAAAAGGTAACAAAACGACAACATAGTTATGATTATATTACATTTCTGCCATTCTGTAAATACAGCCCTCCAAATCTTACACACTGGACCTTTAACGTGGCTTTCTTTGTTTGTTTTATTTTACAGTAGCCGACAGAAAAAACAGCCTTTAAAGTGTAAATACATCTCTACAAAACCGGTTACACATAAAATACAAAATACTGTTTGCGTTTGTATTCAATGTCTCCAAGATAGTACTGTAGAAAGAACAAAATGATAAGAAGTGGGAAAAGACCACATAAAAAAAAATGAAATCTTATAATCAAAGAACTTTTAAAGGTTGAAGACCCAATACTGAGTCAAACTGGCTGTTTTAGCAGTGAGCCAAGGTCATGAGAGGCACGAAGATGCTAAAAGCAAAGAATAAATCTGACTGGACGAGATCAATGTGACAAGAATACGGTGTAAACTCAGCAGTTTGAACAAAGTCTATCTGTCAAATGAGACAATTTGAAAGCAGCTCAGCCATCTCGACGACAGATATGCATTTAAATGAAATATGACATTGTATCCGGATGATGCTGCTGTAAATTTTCCTGCTTCCGGGCCTAAACGGATTGACCTTGTACTCTACCTCATATCAAAACCAAATCAGCGAATACAAGGTTGCAGGAAGCGGTACCAACATTAAAAAGCCTCTCACTCGCGGTTATGTATGTGAACTTACCAAACACACAAGAAGTACAACAGTACAATCTGATGCATCTGATACAAATGCATCCAGACCTTTCCATCGTCCCCTGTAACCACGCCCCACCTTTCCCCGTTTCTCATCCACATTCCATCTTTCTAATCCCCTTGACTGAAGAGAAGAAGACCCGGGAGGCTCCGGGACACAAAGCAGGACGAGAAATAAATTAGAGAGAGGGCTTGAGATGAGAGAAGGGATGAAAAGGAAGTGAGTGCCTCTCGAGCTGCAAACACATAGAGGAAAGCATCGGAAGGGATGAGAGCAGCTGAGTGCAGACAGCTTGATGAATAAAAATGAAAACAATACCTTTACTCAAAAAAATCTATTTTTTTTATTTAGACAAAATAATTAAGTACTATTAAAAAAAATGAAGATAAAGACGTAAATGAGCCGCTTTTGACAAACAGTGAACCCAAAGCATTTCGAACGTCGAGTGACGCAAAACACTGACGTGTTTTATGTCCTCCTCGAGTCTGTTCATCGCTTGTATTATTCCAACACAAATAAAACCAAATCACATAGACACAATCAGATTCATCAAACTTTAACAACACACAGAAATCCATCACTTTAACACTTGTTTAATAAAATAGAAAGAGAAAAACAAAAACACATTTCATTTTCATTTCAAGAATTTAGTAGTCCAGATTTTTGCATTTGGTGGCTACAGCCTTAAATAACTCTTGGCCTGACTTCGGGATGGTCTCATAATGGTCTGCCCGTTCACACACACACACAAGTCAGAGTCTTATCAGTGCTGCTGGCAGTCAGGACAGGGTGATAACTCATTTCCAGACAGAGCCTGAGGTAGCCGCAGTGAACAGCAACAAACTGCAGCACACGAACCGAGAGGTTCAAACAAGTCCTGAATCAGAGAGAGTGTGCTTTGTTCATAAAGCGACTCACAGATGATGAAGATGTTAACTTTCTGGCCAAGCAAGAACTAACAACCTTCAAGTAAAAAGCTAATGATACATCTAAACCTAAACAAACACCATTTTAATAGACTTTTTATCCCAGCTTGGCCAAAAGGTGAGAACATCTGCAGTGAAAAACCTGGAGGACTGACAACATTTCATTAAGTAAAAAGTCAATGTAAATGAACTAGAATCCGTTTATTGCTTTTGAGTAAGTGAATCTGAAAAAGAATGTGTGTCTATGGCTTTCCCCTTCGCTTCTCGGTCAGGTTTTGAGTGTACATACAGTGCACTGTTCAGGGGACGACGGTGTAGGGCTGATAGGGCAGCATCTTTTGTCGTTCGTTGATTGCGTAAATCCATGCGGGTTTGACAAAGTTCAGATTGCTGTTCTCCATCAGCGCCTGTAATAGAAGTGAAAGCAAGAGGCACAGAGAGGTTAGGCAGAAACTCAAAAGAACTGACAGCTCAGATTATATAACTAAAACTGATCATTCAGATGCTAACCGGGCCCTCAGGTGGATGAAAACCAATTCTGAGCCACAATTTCACAGATTCAAAAGGTACTATCACTGCGGCCTGTTTACTGGATAGATTAAAAAACACTCAATTCCCAGTTTGCACCAGTGCTTTTGACTTGATTGAATGTTGCAAGAAGATAAGTGCTTAATGCTGAAGGAGAATGACTGTACTCGTGGTGCTTGGTGTGACATATTCAAGAAGATGTTTTTCCCCTCTGTGGCTTTCTGAAGGGATTTTTTTTTTGTTGCACTTTGTATGATTGAACATCGAGCTACACACAAATATTCAGTGCTTTTAACATTGTGTTAGACATCATTATTTGGCTGCGAATGAAATAAAAGCAACACCAAAAAGGAGAGAGAAGAGAGGATTCAACTCACATCTTCAAAGGAGTCGTGCCACCCTTCACTTGTCACCACAAACTGCACCTTCTCTGTCATGTAGTCTTCAATTGCTCTGGAGAAAAAGAGCAAATTGTATGCGACACAAGTATTTAACTGCAGAGAATTGCTTTTCATGCCCCATTTCATTTTCTCTGTGAAATCCGATGAGCAAAAATCGAGCTGTAATAGGTTACTTATGGAGGTTTTTGCTCACCCGTTAAAGGCGACGATGTATCTCAACAGTAGTCGCCGTTCGTTGTTAGGGAATTTTCCATAGAGGAAAAAGTGTTTTCCCTTCAGGAAGTCTGGAAGAAAATGGGAAGAAAAAGGAGAAGACGAGTTCAGTTGATGGCTACACAATATATAGAAAAAGGAATTATAGGTGCTATTTGACAAAAAAAAACAACCAAAGAACAGACACCTCGCTGTCATCCAATTACTTTCTGTCAGTGTTTGCAAAGTCCGACAAGGAAGGGAGGACATCTGTTCCTGTGATAACAGATAAAACATAAAAGAGACCAGAGGACACAGAGATATGAAGAAAGACAAGGCAAACCTGGTAGCTCGGGGATCGGATGATCCTGCTCAGCCTCGGCGTCTGTGTTTTCATCTGTCGACCCCCCATACGGATCCTCCTCTTTTATAGTCTTCCCTTCTGCTGTAACTTTCTTCTGTCTGCTCTGGTTCTCTACCCTGTTGCAAGGACAAAAGAGGATTTGTTAAATCTTGTATACTAAATGCGTCCATGCCTACCTCTCAGAAGAAGAAACCTCCCTGCTTGTCACCTTTGAGTTATGGAGCTGATGAATCTCCATTGCACTGTTCTAAGTCACTTTATATTTGGCCATTATCTAAAATGAATTGAAAAAATACCATATGCTTGTTGCTATTACTGTGCAGTCATGGCTAAATATAAGCAGCTGTGGCCATTATAAAACACTTAAGCATAAAAGCAGCTCTCTTAAAGACAATCCAAGTTTCTAACGTCTATGTTTCAACTACCAGCCCCTGAATTTAGTGCCAGTCTTGGTCGTGATCATCTCACTTAACACTTGCATGTTCTAATGTTGTTGTGGCAAACAGATTCCTTTTTACATGTCGAGCAGACACAGAGCGACATAAGTATTTAATGGAAATGTCCCTAATTTTGTGCTCTGTGTTTGCCAGCTTTGGCCGTCTGCTGTTTGTATGGAGCAAGGACAGTTATTTCTAATGTTGATATTGAAAATTAAATCTGAATTTCAAAAAGAAACATTGGCATTGAGTCACTTCTAAAGTTTAAAGTTAACTTCAATCGAGCTTGTTGGGTTTGGGCAAAGAAATTGGCTTTTATTAAGACTGAATTCATACACCTGACTACTACTACTACTACTACTACTACTACTACTACTGTGTAGTGGAAGCACATTGACTTTATTAGTACTATCACATAAATCTTATTACTTGCTTCACATTAAGTTTATTACTTCATTTACATTAAACCTATGTAATTCAAATGGATGGAAATTTTTCATCCAAGTCCTGTATTTTGGCCCAAAGTTAGTTTTGAGTCCAGGCAATAATTTATACTACAACATGTCATTACCTGTGGTTGAAAGACCTTTGTGAGTTAACAGTTCCTGAGTGACCATTCTCAGATATCACCAGAAGTGGAAAAACAACTTCAGGACCAAATTATACGGCTTAGGCCGGATAGAGTAAAGGTATTGTGCGATTACTGTGTAATTATTAATCAAAGGCCAACTCAAGTCAAAGCACAATTACTTTGATTTTACTAGTGGAGCAACAACAGAGCAGAGAAGCAGTCGCAAGGAAAAGGAAACTTATCCGCATTGATATTACATTCGGAATAAATCGCCGTTTTGTTTACCTCTGCAGCTCGTCTTCCGTGTCCACAGCAGATTCGTCGTCATCACCTCCTGGGAAATGAAGCGGTTGTCAGTGTGATCAAACATGCTCAAAAAGCTGACGCGTCGGATTTAATTTTACTGCTAGAAAAGGGCTTGCAGAAAATTGCAAAGTGTGTAAAACGTCATATTCTTTATAGTTTACCAGGTCAGTTCACAGACTGCAAGGTTGTTGCTATATCCCTAAATTGCCATCACTGCTCTCTGACCCTAATTTCAAAACTAATTAACTGTAATAATCTAACAGCAAAGAATTGACGGCCTCCTTTTGTTTTCTAGTTTAACCTTTTAATTGTGTTCAGGGTGAATCAAAAGGATGTAACCTTGTTCATAATATGTTCCATTACTATACAATGGTGTGGTGCTCAGTGAGTGTGTATGTGGGAGGGGGGCTCTAATTAAAATGCCTGTATGTGTTTGGCAGGTCGGTGTTTGTTGCGTGTCCTCACTGATGCACCCAGGCACTTTACTTCTGGCCTCGCATTAACATAGAAATGAGAATCATGCACAAGTCCCTTCACAGTGATTACGTCTTGCCTCCATTCTTGCTTCCATCTCGAAAACAGCGTCTATGGTCTTGTCCTTTTCACGGTGCCGTCGTCAACTCATCCGCTCCCGGAGTGTTTCATAAATATATCCCTTTTGTTTAATCCCTGGACTCTCGCATCCCCTTGCCTCTCTCAATTCATTCAGTCCTCTTCAGCTTCAGCGCGACCCTCCCTCCCTCTTTACTTATTTGAGCAAATAGAATGAATCACTTCCCGCACAAACAAACGCACATTCAGGCTCGTTGCGATTGCATGTGGAGTTGTGTACTGTATATTCCTGCACTCATGTCCTTTATGTTTGCACCAATGTCCTATGTGCCGTATTGTTTCAGCCGTCCCATCTGTACTGAGAATAATTCCACCAGCCAGGCCATGTGGAAATAAAAGAAACTCGAGTTATCTCCTGCTTTAATTAGACATACTTGATTTAATGGGCTGTTTGGTTCCTCCTCCGTGGTTGAAAAATTGTGTTTTCTTGTCTCTCCTAACTCATTCTCGTTGCAGTATATTTGTGTCGGGTGACCCGGAGGTAATGTAGAGGTGGAGTGTTATCTATTTCAATTTGTGAACTGAGTAAATAGAGAAAAACGGTAAACCCGGATTTCCAGACAAAAACAAAAGAGGAGTGAATAAAAACAATTCAAAGATCAATTCTGCTACAGATAGTTACGTTAAACAACTTAAATCATAAACACGACACCTGCGTGCTTACTTCTCAACAGTGGTGATTTCAACACAGTAAACCAACTAAAGGAATGTTATGACGTTATCTGTATCAGTGGAGTCAGAGACAGCCCATTTTTGAACAATGTATAAGAACCTATTGATAGAGCTCCTCAGCTTTTTCTCTGTAACCCTCTTGTGTGTTGCGCTGTTAAACGCTCCTTCTTGTACAAGAATATTAAATTCAACTTAAACTTTGATATTTTGAATCCAATCCTCTTTATTTAAGGGTTCTTCTTAAAAATTCTCTTAACAATGTTGGTTTGCCAATCAGCACTCTGTGCAACTGCGGCAGATTAGTAGGGAGTAAACTAGAGTGAGAAGGAGGAGAAGAACAATGCCTCTGTTAGAGCTTAAACAAACGGCTAGTGGTCTGGCAAGCCTATATAACTGTATTAATGGAGATCATTCTGTGGAAATGAATTATGTATGAAGTTTTAATGCGTTCTATTATAATTCAGACACTTTCTTTTCCTCCCCATCTCTGCCCAAAGGCTTGATTTACACGCCAACACACAAGACAATTTCATTTTCTTTTTTTTTGGTTGGTTCTTTTCAACTCGCACTGTATCCGAACTCTTAAGTGCCTCTATGGCCGCGGCTGTAATTTTTCTATTTCCACTACATGTGTTTCACCTCTTCTAAGAGCCAACTGGGCACTTCTTCATCCTGCCTGCCTGTCTCAGGTGGACTTCAGCTATAAGTCAACTGAAAGACAGAGTTTAAGAATACCTTTCAGAACAATCATTTCATTTTCATCCCTTCAACACTTTCTGTAGCACTCAAAGAAATAAAGAGAAGTCACTGAAGTGGCAATGTTGACTGAATCTTTAACGAAACATCAGTTCATTTTGCATTTCTTCACAGGGAAGATATTAAAGTGATTTCAAGTCAATTTATACAAACCTGGTTCGTCCACATCGGTGGAGCCAGCATACTCATCGTCTTCCTTCCTTTTTTCTGGCGTCTTTTTGGGAGTCGCTTGTCTCTCCTGCTTCTGTGGAGTCTACAAGAACAGCATTGACGGTACCTTAAAACTGACTGTTCACAAATTGGAAAAGTGTTGCTTGTTAATTTTTTTATAAGCTCACTTAAAAAACAAACGTACCTTTGTGTTAATTTCCTCTTCACTCTCGTCGTCCACTTCCATTTCGCTCTCTGAGCTTGACTCTGCTCCATCCATCAAATAACTGGATGAAGACAAAACACGGGTGAACAAAAGGTGTCAGGATGATTAAAGGCCAGAGGGGAAAGAACGCCTGTGCAATAAATCTTGCTCCCAATCAGCTTTTCTGCAATGTTTCAAACAGCAGTGGGTCATTGTCAGGTAGCAGTGAAATAAAAGTAAAAGTAAGAGTGACGGTACAATTTTGTTTACAAGATAGTCAATGTTTAAACATTACCACTGCCTTTATATTAACTACTTTGAGGTTTGCATGGTGGGAGACAAGCTTCATCTACTACAGGAGGAGGGGAAAAAACAAACATTTGATCTATCAACTAAACTCCAGAACAACACAGTCACACACTAGACTTTGCTGCCAATAGCTTTTGTTGCAAAGTGCCAGTACAGGAGCTAAACTGTCACCTGACACAACCAGACAAAGTTTTATACTGAGAAACCACCGTGTTTCACATACACTATCAGGAGGAGAAGAAGGTTTTTAAACCACTACTAAGTGATCTGTTGTGCAAACACCGGATATAAATATCCTAACTGATTTGCAAATCCCTTTTAACATATAGTATATTTAATTGATTACAGTACAAAGCCAAGGCTGATTTTTAAACCTATGCCAATTCACAAAAAAATTCACAGATTAGCCGCATATGATGGCAGAATATCTGAGCGGGAATGAACATTTTTTTTTACAGATTGTGCACTGATATTACTATGCAAAAAGGCATGGAGCAAAGTGGAAACGTGTGCTGTGGTCCACATTTCAAATTGTTTTTGGTAGTCATGGACATCGTGTCTTAAGCAAGATAGGAAAATTTTGAACGCTCCATGCAACGTCAAGATCTCCTTAAGGCAAATACATGCACTTTCTTGATCTATAAACTAGAAAGATGTGCAATCTTTTAAAGTTTTAATAATAATATTATTAAACGATTAAATGAAACCTGACAAAAAAAAAAAAAAAAAAAAGGAAAGATGTTGGGAGCGTACGGTCCACCTGGTAATGTTCTCTGCAAAAGGTTATGAGTGTGTGGAGAAAAATGAAAAACCAAACACTCCAATAAATAAATAATAGGTGATAATAATACAGGAAATGAATGGAACATGCAGAAAAACAGAAAGGGCCACATAGACACACACAGATAGGGCACAATGTGGATGTGACATTTCTCCTCACCCTCTCTAATCCTTGAAACTACTATAAAGTCACCTAGACGTTATCAGCTTAGAAGTGTGAAGACGAAAAAACAGCATTATGGTGTAATCATTTCCGCTCATCACCCTATAGCGAGACATTTTACTGACCTATGCTTACTTGTTTCCATAAAATTCAGCCCCCAGGAAATTGGAAAAAGAGAAAAGGACACCGCGGGGGCGAGAGGGGGTAATGCATAATCTGTGGCTTATGACAATAAGTATTGTAACCTCAGAAGCAGAACAACAATCTGCTCTGCTTACTGGAGGAATGGGGTTTGTTTGCGAGGGTAAAGGCAGGTTACACGAGGGCTGAAACATTATGAATCGTTCGTTTATGTTTTGTCTGTTTTCTGACATTTAATACACTAAAGGAGGAATCAAACGAATAATAAGCAGATTAATCAAAAACAAAAATAGGTGTTATTCTTTGTTTATGACAGGGCCTTTCAATGAGGTCACGTTCACGGGGTTCACAAAGTCATAAAAATCTACTGTTGTATTTATGACTGAAGCAGAAGTGCTATGTGAGCAGCAGCACGGACCGATATGAAAAACACAACACGACAATGAGTACACTGTCTCTACACTGGCTGACTGACTGACTGATCCTTTTATTGATTTTTAAAGCTCCTAATGGTCTTTTGTGTCTGCCTATTTATCAGATCTGAGTTAGAACCCTCAGGTTCTGGTAGCGGCCTTTTAATAATCCATACGGTCAGAACAAGAACCTGCAGTGAGGCAACCTATTATTACTATAGTCTAAGTGATGGCAGCAGAGTGTTGCTATTTTTTAAACATCTGGCTTTTAATTTAACCCAATTTATTTTTTTGTTGTCTATCTATACATTTTAATCTGTTTTTTAAATTTCTTTCATTATTCAGAGTTGTTGTTGCCAAAATTATTTATCATGATTATTCAAAGATTCCTGCTAGTGTAAATGGTAAATGGACTGTTCTCATATGGCTCTTTTCTAGGCTTCTAAGCACTCAAGGCGCTTTTACACTACACATTACATTCATCCATTCATTCATACACTTATGGCACTGGCTACCATGACAACTGCTTATTGATTCACATATATTTTCACACCAATGACACATCAGGAGCAATTTGGACTCACCGATCGGCCATGGTTAGTATATCTAATAAGGAAAATAACTGTAGCAAAACCTTTTTACCCCAAATTAAATCCAAAGGAGGATTGCTTTCATTGTCACTGCATGCTGTGATGTTGAAGTTGTGTTGTTTTGTGACAAGTCTCATAGACTCTTTTACACTGAACACTAAAACCCAAATACCTCCAAAAAATGTATGATGACTGGTTTTGGGGGGAGCAGTTCCTTCGCCTTCCTCTGCAGGCATTTGATTTGTCTTCTCTGTGTTTGTATATTAGTCCTATGTTTTCGTCTACATTAGTCACCGGACTGCAGCTGCAACATCCAGGAAACTTTTGCACAGGGTGCACATGCAGGTATTACATCACAGCTCCCCAGAAAGTGATGCCAAATCGATCACCCTGCTGTTTGTTTGAGAAGTGTTTGATTTGATATGCATGAGTTTTCCGTGAGCGGAGCACCCGTTCTAAACATCAACTACAGCTGATCGTATTCGTTTAATTGTGGGAAGCCAAAATTGTAATCACGGTTAATATTTAATGAATTTTCCTCATTGCAAATTAAGATTAACGATGGTGCCTCCTGAGTTTCTGTTTTTATTGAGTGCTGTTTTTATTGAGTGCTTATTAATCACAAAGTCATTTATTGTTTTGTGTGTGGCTGTAGAACGAATTAGTATTCATTCATGATTTAATCTATTAACTCTTTTTTAATTAATTACTTAAAAAAGGTCCAGTGTGTAAAGTTTTGTGATGTGTGTGTGTTTTGAACAGGTGGTGAGATTGCGGACTGAAACCACCTGAATACCCCTCACCTCACCCGTCCCTTCCAAGTGTGTAGGAGAAACCAGGGCAGCCACAAACTAACGTTACTGTGAATACACAGCGGTTCAACAAGGCGGACTCTGTGGAAGAAGACGACTTGCAGCATCTGCAGATTTAAAAAAAAGGGTTCATGCTGAGATTGAAAACACACTAATGATTATTATATTCCATATTCTTACACACTTGACCTTTAATCTACAAAACTTCAAACTTGAAAATGCTTACTTTGTTTCACCAAAAGGTTCGTAACCAAAAGATAAATCAAGTTATAATGATGGATCAAACGGCAACCCAAAAGTAGCACATTTTCAATTTGAAAAGCTGGACTTGAATATCAACGATTTTTAAAACTGTGGTTATTAACAAATTGTCTCAGCACCAGTATGTTTAGCTCACGCCTATTACTTAAGAACTAAACGGTTAATATAGAAATGAATCTGCATATTGAACGAGGATGAAAACAACCATTAGTTGTGGCACTCTACACTTCTTGCTCTGCATATTTCAGGATGAAGTGAATATTTTCAGACAAAAACTTTTAGGTGTTTATCTGTGATTAAGTTTAACGTGTCCAAGATTAATCACGGTGAGATTGTGCTGATATTTTGCCCCTAGCATGCAAACTATTTTCTAATTCCTCCTGGGATGTTGCAGCAGAGACTCGGTTTTAATGAGAAATTTGTTTACTCATTCAGACCTATTGTAATGGGATGCTGTAGAGCCACTTGAGTGTTTTCTCTTCCCTCCTCTTTCTGTCTATCTCTGGATTCTCTCTGATTGGATAATGAGTATTGCTTAGCTGATATTTCTCTAATATAGACTACACAGCATGTATGCATGTCAGGAGCTTAATGAAGCTGTGCATTTGCCTCCACATGCTCAGTGCAAAGTGTTTGTGTGCACGGTGAGGCAACAGTTTGAGAGTGTGCGCATTTGTTTGGGTACTTCTCATCATCAAAGTAAGTGGTCCCTTTAATTACCCATAGCAGATGCAGCTTTTAAATAAAAAAGGAGACATCATCAAAGCTGCGCACTCCACACGCTGCACAATGGCGGTGCTGGGCAGGGGAATGGATTATTCGGACAACAAGAGAAGGGGGTGGGCAGACGGGGATAGGATGGGGGGGTGGGGGATCTTCAACGCCATCAGAAACTGACTGAGAAAGGCGAGCATGAGGGAGAATGACGACACAGGCGGCAGTTAACTTCTCATTTCAATGCACTTTTTGGGAATCTTAAAGGATCTCATATCAGCGATGTGTGCATTGTCTTCTAGCAGGATTTATTTTAAAAGCTTTCTATGTTTCTTCACACACTGTGGCCATCCAGAATAATCCCATCAAGATGTAACTGACTGCTTTCATTTCTGGCTTTGAAGACTAACATGAGCTAAAAACTGATTTCTGTGCACCGGGGTTTATTTATCCTGCTGGAACTGAACGCCAATTATCTATTTGAAATGACAGCCACATCAAAATTATCCAAAGAAAGGCACGCTAATAACATGCTTGTGACTAGACGAAGGCGGCACCCTGAATTTTGACTTTCATTAGCGATAAATCTGCCAATCACTTATCTGATTATTCAATTTGTTCTGTCTATGAAATGAAAAACAATTTCTAAAAATAAAAAAAGATGATGTCCAAAGTGCAAATTTGAAATTGCTTGTTTTGTCCAATCAACAGTCCAAACCCTGGATACATTCCAACTATCAGGAGTGAGAGCAGGGAACAGGTGGAGGAGAAGCTAGAGAGGTGGAGGTTCGCCCTGGGAAGGAGAGGAATGAAGGTTAGCCGCAGCAAGACGGAGTACATGTGTGTGAATGAGAGGGACCCAAGTGGAAGAGTGAGGTTACAGGGAGAAGAGATAAAGAAGGTGGAGGATTGTAAGTATTTAGGCTCAACAGTCCAGAGTGTGGAAAAGAGGTGAAGAAGCGTGCGCAGGCAGGTTGGAACGGGTGGAGAAAAGTGTCACGTGTGATGTGTGATAGAAGATGTTGTTTGGTCTAGAGACAGTGCCACTGAGGAAAAGACAGGAGGCAGAGCTGGAGGTAGCAGAGATGAAGATGCTGAGGTTCTCTTTGGGAGTGACCAGGATGGATAGGATCAGGAATGAGTACATCAGAGGGGACAGCACATGTTAGAGGTTTTGGAGATAAAGTCAGAGAGGCCAGACTGAGATGGTTCGGACATGTCCAAAGGAGAGATAGTGAATATATTGGTAGAAGGATGCTGAGTTTTGAACTGCCAGACAGGAGGCCTTTGGTCTTCAAAAAGGAGGTTTATGGATGCAGTGAAAGAGGACATGAAGGTAGTTGGTGTGAAAGAAGAGGATGCAGAAGACAGGGTTAGATGGAGGCAACTGATTCACTGTGGTGACCCGTGAAGGGAAAAGCCGAACGGAGAAGAAAAAGAAGAAGAGGAGATAGAAAAACATCAAATCTTTACATCTGACAAGCTGCAATCAGTGACTACTTGCTATTTTTGTCCACAGGGAAAATGTCCCCTTACTGGCCGACCAACACCACATCCAGTATCAACTTCCAAGTACTAGCTAATCTGCTTAGGGCCAATCATTCAGCAGGAACAGGGTACCCATCGACCCCGACCTCTCTCTAGAAGGCTCTGATTTTACTGATTCGTCAGAATGTTTGAAAGTGGTTGAAGAACAATGGAAATGGCTGAAAGAGTCGATACTTATACTGATATGAGATCTACCACAACACTAATTCTGCTGACATTTTCTGCACAGAAGACTTTAGCCTTGGATAACCTAACAGTGTGGGAGCTTGGCTGGAAGTTAATTCATCTTCATGGCAGACACAATCGTTATGGAAATATGAAGAAGGGTACTATTCCAATTAATCCCAATCTCAAGAAGAGTAATCTACTTATTCTACTACATTATTCAGTGGACACAGATTTATGTGGAGTGATGACAGAAGACCTTGATGTTGCAAAAGCTCCCCCCATAATGAGGCATATAATCAGAGGGCTGCTGGAGCTGCCTGGGTTAATTTTGAGATCACAGCAGGCATCAGCTGCTCAAGGTTACAATGTTCTCTGCAGCAAGTGGGCATCACCGCTGTGAGGGGTGTATTTTTGGACGCTTCAATCAGTGTGAGTGCTGTGCACAGATTGTTCCATGTAGAGGTACACGCGTAAGAGAAAGTATTAATCAGATCGGATTTATACATCGGACACATGCTCCACACTAAAACCAGGCTGTGGAGGTGTCCTCTAGCAAGAGGCCAAATCCCATCCAGATGTTCCCTGTGGACGAGCCCAAGCATTCCAGCAGGTCTGAATTTACATACAAGCATCAGTTCAGTACATAATTACACTACTACAAAACAATTTCTTTCCACTAGTTTGTTTCGTGTTTCATCACTTCTTACCGCTTATGAGAGATGTTCTGTTTCCTCTTATGGCAGTCGATTACCCATTCTTTCCGTACGATGATGCCCCCTGCTGATTTCACCTGGCTGTACTTGGGGGTGTTAGCGAAGGCACAGCTGGAGATTAATGGGATGGAAAAGTGTCCACCCACACACACACACACACACACATACACACACATACACACACACACACACACATATACACAGACACACACACAGACACAAATAGACACATGTGATTACATCGCTAAAGAGAAGCTGACAGGGGCTATGGTCTGCTCTGACAGCAGAGATCACGATGCAAGTGAATTACTGAGAGTGCTGACAGGGCTGTTACACAAGAAGAAAAAAAGTATATAAATAAATAAATCATATAAAAATTAAAAATTAAAATCTCTCAAGAATGAACATCTCTGATACACAATTAAAACACCATCATCTGAAAAGCAGTAGTCCCACAACTTAAAACTTTAAATGTTTAGATTTTTTTTTTTTTTTTTACAATTACAAAAGAATTTTCTCCAAAGAAACTTAAATTTTCTTTAAAAAAATCAGTTTTTTTTTATCTCCACTGAAAGTTTCACACTGTTCGTCTTGCTTTAATCTTATCTGCCAACGTCCTGCCGCGTCACTGTGTACTGATCTTTTGTCTTATCTGCAGCGCTTTTGCATTTGAGCCTCCATTTATCTCTTCACTTTATGGAGGCATATTTCTGAGCTGTCCTTGCCACCAGAAGACTTAGTTTATTGTTAACGGAAGTGAACAACGTCCCTTGCAGCAACAAAGTTTTGACGTGGAGGGAATGTATAATGATCGTTTCTTCCGTTAAAACTGTCAAAAAATAAAATAAACACCTTCAAGTACACAGACTAAACAACACTCACATCGAGATTTAACAGGTCTATGTATAAGTCAACTAAACTGTGGTGTGTGGTCTACATTACTACTACTACTATTACTACTACAGGTAAACAAGCTGTACTATTCATTTAACAACATACTATATAACCTGGTAGCTTCAACTCGACACTGTCATGCAAAATATCACAATACTGTACAATAAGGTGGGAGGAGATGCATCCATAAATGTGAAAGATGGTAAAGTAATGAGGTGGGAAAGTGTGAATAAGTCGTTCACACTTTCCCACCGCCTTCTTCTTTTTGATACCTACATGAGGTGTGTGGAGTCTGGGGTCCAGTCAGGTCGGTATTTGGCTCCCATGTCCAGAGCCTTTTCCCTTAGCTCGCCTCTGAAGGGGTTTTGGAAGCCGCTGAGTACAAACACCACCCCCTCCATCATCCGATTGAACGGGACCGACTGTGCGCTCTCGGGCTTTGCTTTCTTTTGTCTGGGTTTAGGTTCGGGTTTGGACTGGCTCTCTCGCCGCTTGTCAGCAGACTTCTGTGCTGCGGAAGCTGGAGGTAGCATTTGCAAAAAGTCAAGGAAACTTTCCAGGAGGAGACGTAAGAATGCATGCTAAGATTCAGACACTTAGGTGAGGGTTACCTTTTGCAGTGCTCGGACTTGGCGTGCTGGCTGGGCTCGGCTTGTGTTTGGGGGTCGCGGCTTTGCCTTCGGGTGAGCCTGTCGGACTTGTCTTCTTTGAGGGAGGAGGGCCAGAGGCAGACTGCCGCTCTTTGCTGAACTCAAATTTTCTTTTTGTTGGTGGCTACGAGGAAACAATTAACGAATGCAACTGAAAATTGGCACTTTTCAAATTGAAATTAATAACATGCACCAAGACGTGTGTGTGGAGGAGATACTGTTTTAATATATGCAAAACAATGATTCTGCAAATCTGTAGCTTATTATAGTATTTATTAAAAATAATTACAGTAGAAAATTGGAAACAAAACTGCTGGGATATATTTTTAGACTTCTTCCACGCAAATAGAACATTTTGTACTTTTATTTTTCAAAAGTCAGAGTGACAGGTGGCTGATACTGACAGTGTTCTCTCCTGCTTTCATTCTCAGTAACCAGTATAATACTAATACTAATACTAATACTAATACTACTACTACTACTACTACTACTACTACTACTACTACTACTACTAATAATAATAATAATAATAATAATAATGAACAAGGAAACATCATAAGCCTACAAATATATGGGAGATAGCTGCTGTATAATTATCATTATACGATGTATAAAAGCATTTTTCATATCCATGCTTGGATTTTTGGTTTGCAGTGACGTGATTACAGAGAAATCTTCATGAAAATGTATAAAATGTTTTCAACCTGCAACACTGGAACACATACATCACTCAGATGCTGACTGTTTGGCGCAAAAGAGGTGTTCAACCTCTTTACCTGTGCTTGACTTATTACTGTACTGTACTGAGTACATTTTCATTTGAAAGCTGATATCAGAAACTACAATGATAATGTGCAGAAAGCGTAAAAACAAAACTATATTTATATTTTCTCATCTAAATTCACTTCAGTTATTCAGTAAAAACGTTGATTCTTCCAAAACTATTTGGCTCCAAATCAAATTAACACAAAAACCTCCAATGACTATAGATCCCATCTGTCAACAAGCTGTTTCGTCCTTGCTCTGCTTTCATGTTGTCTAAATAAGGCAAAACCTACTCATCATTAAGGGGACAGCTGTTTACAGGCCGTCCTTTAGTCAAGAAAATGATGGTGATGTTCAGTACCTGAGGTGAGGCAGAGCTGGAGGAGGAAGCTTGGCCTGATGAGTGGGAGCTGCCACCAGCCTGCAGGGCAGCAGCAGCATAACTCA
Source organism: Larimichthys crocea (assembly GCF_000972845.2). NCBI lineage: Eukaryota > Metazoa > Chordata > Actinopteri > Sciaenidae > Larimichthys > Larimichthys crocea. The sequence goes on from NC_040023.1 coordinate 31,793,059, forward strand.
GCTTCTGACTCTGAGGAGACACTAAAGGGAGAAAAGTGCAGAGAGCCAGTGAGGCGGAAAAATAGTTTGATATTAAAGAAATTCTCTCCTCTCTCATCTACTGGCGAACACTTAAGTAGCTTTGAAAAACTAATGAATGGCATTTTTAATTAATCGTGATTAGTGCTTTATTGTTACATGGACCGGAAAGAATTTGATTGCGCTGCAGCAGCTGCACAATTAATTAATTGAATTAATGGATTTACCTTTGGGGGACGTGCTGGACTTTGTTGCATTGTCTCGATTGAAGAAGAGACTGCCGGGCTGAAGGCTGGGCCCGGGCGAGGGAGGCTCATCCTTCACCCTGAACTGTCCCAGCTTTGTCAGTTTCTGACAGGAGAAGACAGGAGGGGTTTAGTGCCAAAAAGAGAAGATAGAGGGGGCTGTCTGAAGTCCCTTAATGAAAAGGTTTCAACTTGTCAAAAAAGTTGACAAAGAACTTTGTAAAGTTGGGCAGTTTATAGGAGCGCAGCGTGGCAGCACATCCATTTTATGTCACACATCTTCAATACTGAATTTCATGTCGACACAAACATGAATTGATAAGTCTCTGATGATTTGTTTCCTGGTGGTCTGGTGTAAATGGCAGTAGATAAATAAGTGTCCTTATTTAAGGATGGGTATCGACCAAAATAGGACGCAGCACATAGTAAGGTGGGTGGCTCGACAGCACTGTCTGTAGAATTATGGCCATATTTTTCTTGTTTTTGCAAATTACTTTGTAAGTGGTACAGCGGAATAATGTTTCATCTGCTTGTACTAATCACCTGCACTGTCTCTCATCCTGCCTGCTGGTGTGTCAGCGCGTGGTTTGCATTCGGCTGAAAGTCACTGGTTAACAGGGTCACTCATTAAACCAGAACAGGAGGCAGGAGGAGAGAGAGTGCAGGTGATTCTAAGAAGCAGGTACTAAGATAAAACATTATGCAGCTGTGGCCCTTACAAAGTGATTTGCAAAAAAAGGTCACTCATTAAACTGCAACACAAGCGAGAAGCGAGAAGCAATAATTACTGCCGCAGTTAAAAGACTGCCAGCGTCTCCAGTCAGGCGTTGCAGAGGAAACAGGACGGAGGCTACATCACTTTCTTCAAGTGTGATACTGTAATCCTGATCCAGATCTGATCATGGGACACTAGTGTGTTAGCAGAGAGAGGATCCGCTTGCATCTCAGACAGTGCTTCTGCTGTGTCGTCTCTTCAGCCTAGCCGCCATGGGAGGCTTTTCCATCTTACAAAACAAAGACTGAACATGGCGTGATGATATGACACCACGTGCAGTTGTGGCAGTGGCTTGCCATCACCTGTGGTCAGCAGTATTTAATTATTGCTGTTATTGCAACAGCAATAGCAAAGCCCAAAGAATAGATACATTGAATGTCTGGTGAGATAATCTGGTTCACTCTGGGGTTTGTTTGTTTTTTGATCAGCCAGTTTATGAATGATATAATATTGTTGCCTTATGCTGCCTATTCCATTGAGCAAACACATTTTCTATATTAAAATGAGTGATCCAAACTAGACTTTCCAGTAGAACAAACAGCAGAAGTTAAGCACGTTACAAATGGTTTCTAAAATCCAACTGTTCACACAGAAAAGATGTGACGTGAAGATCAGAAATGTTCAGAAAACCATCGAGTTCCATTATATTCAAGAAAAAGGGAGATGTCTCTATAAACGATATCTCCAAAACTCTCAGATGCATAACCAGCACTGCAGGTAAGAGGGAACTGTCCCTTCAAATACTCTTTAGAAGTGGAGTGGCAGCACACATTGAATTCACTTCTCCACTTGTCCTAGATCGAGCTTTCAATAAATACTTCTGTGTAAGTCCTCTGAAAATGTCTCAAAATTACAGGCGAACCAGCTCTCTCAGGATTTCCTTCACAGGCATGAATATCAATGAAAATATTCAGGGACAAAATCAAAAGGCTTTTTTATCTATGAGCACCCTAAAGTGGCACAACTTACCGGGGAGGTTGTTGGAAGAGGGTCGTTTTTGTCAGGCGGTGAATGAAACTTGACAAAGGCCAGACCATATGCGATGTTCTACAAAGTGAAACGCACAAAACCAACTTAGATTTCACAATGGAGAATATGCCTATTAGTGCACACTTTCTTCTTTTAACGGGAAATAACCTTCAATTCAGGGTTTCTCTTAAATGAACTACTAAACAAACCTTCAGCATCTACAGGTGCAGCTTCAATAAAAGTGTGTAACTGGATTGTATGGCTGTGAAAAATATTCCAAAATGCAAATGTTTCCCTTTTGGATTCTGTTGACTCTGCTGAAGAGTTCGATTATTTTGCACACTTCACTTTTTTTTTAATGACTCTGCTGCTCTTACCTTGCTGTATGGCTGGCTACACACAATTTTCACTCTGTCCCACTTCTCCTGTGCCGTGCTCTTCTGCAGCTGGTTGGGCCCAAAGAAACGAACCCGGCTCGTGTTGGTGCCGTTACGGCTCTCCGTGGGAGACATGAAGGAAGACGTGACCAATAGGACCTAAGAGAGAGAGAAAATTTTGACATTGAAGAATAAGGAAGACAATATGGAGTAATTCCTAATTGAGGTTATCAACGAGGAGAAGATGAAAGTTAATCTGGTACGCAAGGATACCTCATAGTCCTGATCTCTGACTGAAGCTGAAGAATTCCCAACCAACACCTCGATAAACGCCGACCCTTCATTTCCAATATCAATGCTGTGCACCTGCTCCTCCTTCTCGAACTGGGAGAAAAGTAAAACAGCACAGATTAACGGAGTTTAGACAAGAAACAAAGTCCAAAGATACAAAAGAATAGATGCAAGCCACACAAGCCACTACATATTACGCTTTACGGATTAGAGATCATAAAAATAAAACATTGTAAAAATACAAATGCGGTAGGAATATTGCTTTTGCATTGTTTAAAAGCTGAAGCGCAGGGACAGTTGGCTGTAAAGACAAACACAACAAACAAAGCTTATAAGACCATATTAACATATTCTGTCAAATCATAAAATCTATTTTTGAAGCCTCAGCTAGGCGGTGAAGACAGACAAGGACAGGCAAAATATGTTCTTGTCTCCCGGATGCCTTGCAGCGGAAACTGACTTCTGCCTTTTCTCTAAGACTGCAACTGTTTTCAGGGTATCACATATTACTTCTGTGATTATTGCTGCTATATCTCCTTTACAGTTCATAGTTAGTTGATGATTTGCTACCGCTGTGCATCTGTGTCTCTCTATCTCTATCACAGGTTCCACTGCTACTGTAATCATTTTATCATTCGTTGTAATTGTACAATATGTTTGTGTTGATTTGTTCTGTACGTGACATCTATTGCACGTCTGTCAGTCCTGGGAGAGGGATCCCTCCTCTGTGGCTCTTCCTGAGGTTTCTTCCACCTTTTTTGCCTGTTAAAGGGTTTTTGTGTGAGTTTTTCCTCACTCGAACCGAGGGTCTCAGGAAAGAGGGTGTCACTCCCTGTACAGATTGTAAAGCCCTCAGAGGTCTACAAATCAACTTTTGCTGGAAGTGCTCAGGTCAAAATATAAACACTGGGGTGACTGAGCCTTTTTCCATTGTCGCCCCCAGGCTCTGTGTCGAGATGTGTCTTGTTTCTGACCTGGGCCTTTTTAAATCCAGGCTAAAAACCGACCTATTTAGGATGGCTTTTAATACCAGGTAGTATGATGACACTTTTATCTTATTCGATTTTGTTGTATTTTATTGTTTTCACTGTTCCTTTATTGTTTTCTCTTTATTTATTATCTGCTGTAAAGCACTTTGGTACACCGAAAGGACTGCTGTAAAGGGCTGTATAAATAAAGTACATTTACATTCAGAGGCAAATGTACTTTGTGACTTTGGGCTATACAAATAAAATCTGATCTGATTTGATTTGTTGTCAAACTAAGAAAAAAACAATTGTAACAAAAATGCGTATGTGAGTCCCAAAAGTACAAGAATATGTCAACGAAGCAAAAGTGAAATTACAATTTTTTGCAACTGTAATTTAATATATGTTTGTAAACGGCAAGAAAGCACGAGTGTGCAACTCTAAACACGGGCAAGGAAATGTGGGACAAATGTGAAGAGATCACATTTAAGTCACTGAGATTTAATCCAACAGAGTTTGTCCAACAATTCATCTAAAATCAGGTAAGTATCTCCAACATGACTTCAAATTTATATATATATATATATATATATATTCAAACAGAGTCTGATATCAGCTTTCAT
>NC_040023.1:31797334-31835809 GCF_000972845.2 Larimichthys crocea
GGTGATGCAGAGACAGCCATCTACCTGGAGATCCTCTGAGCTCACTGACTTTAGACTGACTGTCACACTGATGGTAATGCATGGTGCATGTAACTGTCAGTTATTGTATATATTGTACATGTATATCTATATGTCACTGGCATTTCAAAACTCTGCCCTATGTGATCTTTTTAGTCTCTTGCGTTGGTCTATCTCTCTCATAATCTCCATATTGAACAATCTCTGTGTCTTTCAGTGTTGGCCTGTGGCCTGGATGCTCTTTTGTTAAGATTTCTTTTGGCCTTTTTGAGCTTTATTTGATAGAGACAGCTGAAGAGTGACAAGAATGCGGGGAGAGAGAGAGATTGGGAATGACATGCGGGAAAGAGCCACAGGTCGGATTTGAACCCTGGGCTGCCGTGGCAAGGACTGAGCCTCTGTGCATGGGGTGGATGCTCTACCAACTGAGCTAAACAACCCCCTGATGCTCTTTTATAAAAAATAAAAGATAAAATTAATAAAAGTTTTGTTTTTAATCATTACAACTCACCAGTCAACTACTATTTGAATATATTCACTGTGAGTATAGCAATGATCATGACAGACATGGCATTTGCACAGGTGTAATTAATAACATTAACATGGCTCTGTCACGTAATGTGTCACAGTGAGCTTTGCCAGTCTCAGAAGCACAGTAGGGAACTGTAAACTACTAGAACCATTTTTTTTATCTAATATAATTTATTGCAGTCTAACTTCCAGCTCCAGTTTACGTACAGGATTTAACTAAATCAGCAGATGTCTATATAAATCTGGTGTTATGGCCAAAAAAACTGATTAATGATTTTATAATGTGAAAATTATAGTAAATTTAAAAAACAAATAGATGACAAACTAATTAATGCTATAAAATCACATTTACTGTGTGTTTTTGCATCTTTTCTGGCAAATGAATTACAGTATAGTGTAGGGAGGTGGAGAGAGAGTCTGCAACCCACAGAAAGTTAGTGTTTGCTATTGTTTTTGGTGTTTTATCTGAGTTGTCTCTATAACACTGAAAGCGGTGAGAGACTTCGACAAGAAAATGACACAAAAAACAAATGGTAGGGGGGGTCTCGGGTTGCAAGGGTGTATAAAATACCATAGCAGAAAAAAACTACAGTGTGTAATTGACATTTAACAGCTTAATTTCTTGTGTGTGCTCTTAATTATGTTTGTTCTGGACTCACAAAAATACATGTTATTGGGGGTGGGAGGTGAAATGAAAACATTGCACCCCTGCAACCACCATTCGTCTCTTTGTGCCATTATTCTTCTTGAAAAAAGTTTTCATTTCACCTGCCACCCCCGATAAACATTATTTTTGCGCTAACATTGCACTGTAGAAACTTTATCTTGAAGAATCCAGAACAAAGCACACTCAAGAAATTGGCAGGTGATCATGAGCAGACTAGAAACAGGGCACAAAAAAAGTGAATAACACACTCAATATATTAGGAAAACATCCAACTTTGATGTAGCTGTGGGGAGAGAGAAACAGCGGAGCATGTGATGGTTGCTTGTCATGGATATGAAAGGGAAGAGAGGGAGGATGGGAACAGTGGAGAATAGTGTCAAAAGTATAATAGAATGTGGAAATCGAGACTAAGGAGGAAAATCATAATGGGACATCTTGTTTTAACTGGGTTAATTAAAAGAAAAAAAGGAAGTAGTAAAGAAGTAAAGTCCAGAAGAGGGCGGTATGTGCAACAATAAGGAAGCCGACTGCCAAGAAAGAAGAGGAGCAGCAGTAGTGGTTCCCAGTCATAATAACAAAGTATTAAAAAGAACTTCAGATCATTTAAGTGTATATGCAGTGGAACTTTGTGCAATAGTATTGGCAATAGAATGGGTGGAGGAAAGGGCGGACAGGAAGATAATCACATGTAGCGATTCTCTCACACTCTTAAGCATTAAAAACAGAACAGCAAAATCACATCGGGAATATTATATGAATAATGTTGAGAACATCCAGATTAGCACAGCAGGGGAGGGAAATAACATTCATGTGGGTACCAGCCCATGTAGGAATACAAGGAAATGAAAAAGCATCAAATGGCAAAGGAGGCAGCAAAGAAGAAGAGGTGGAAATGAAAGTTATTTAAATTATCAAAAGCAGAAGGGAAAAGTTTAATATGGAATAAATAATTAGCAATGGAAACAATATTGGAAAATCCAGGAAAAGGGGCAGACATTTAATAAACTACAAGATGAAGTAGGAGAGGTTGGTGTTGCAGAGCAGGTGATCATGAGCAGACTAAGAATAGGGCACAGAAAACATGAATAACACACTCAATATATTAGGTAAACATCCAACTTTGATGTAGCTGTGGGGAGAGAGAGACAGTGGAGCATGTGATTGTTGCTTGTCATGGATATGAAAGGGAAGAGAGGGAGGACGGGAACAGTGGAGATAATTTCAGAAGTATAATAGATGTGGAAATCTAGACTAAGGAGGAAAATCATTGTTTTAACTGGGTTTAATTTAAAAGAAAAAGAAGTAGTAAAGAAGTAAAGTCCAGAAGAGGGCGGTATGTGCAACAATAAGGATGCAGGCTGTCGAGAAGAAGAAGAAGAGGAGCACGCTCTGATTGGCTGGGAGCCGCCGTTGCCCCGGAGATTGCGTCAGCACGTAGCAGGTTTTTGGTGGGAATAGGAGTTTCTCCTCCAGACACACGCGTTTAACTTCAAACATTTAAACAAAAAAGGTCCGTGAGGTCGTTTTTCTGACACTTAATGTGACGCCAGGCTGAGCGGCTATGCGTGCAGCCGGTAGTTAGTTTCATAAAGTTCCAGCCTCGTCGGGCTGAGCTGGAAAAGTTCACTCTGCCTATGTGTTTGCCAGCATGCTATCACGTTAGCCGACGGTGTGTCTGTCTGTGAGTGAGTTATTTAACTTTACTTCTACAGCCTGTGTTTGTTTTTAAATATATAAATATATATATTAAGTTAAGCGGTTACGTTGCTTCCTTTCATGCTGGTTAATTAAAACCTTTAACCTGTCGAGAATCAACAACAACAACAACAAGATCCAGAAATCAAACTCAAACACGTCGTGTCTTGCAGCACCGAGGACACTGTGAGTTTATTTATCTCCTGCTTTTTTTAAGAGCCATGCACGTTCCTCAGTCTGTGTTCTTACATGGTTATATAATATATATTTTTATATAACATTAAACAGACTCACAAGCAGACAACCTGCTGAGCTCTGACACCTACAGAAAGTGGAAAGCAGCGAGAGCCGAGGAGAAACAGACGTCAGTCATCCTACAGGTAATGTTTGACACCGCACACCTGTCCTTATTCACTGTACAGGTCATTCTACTTTTACTGCAGCTGTTCTTAAATGATGCTTTTTTTATCCTAAGGAACAATGTTTCATTGTTGTAGTTTTATGTTTTTACTTTTCTAGTTTTTCATGAAACTGCTCTGTTGTTTGTTTATTTCTGTTTTTACTCTGCTCTGTGAAACACTTTGAGCTACAATTATTAGTATGAAAGGTGCTATTTATACTGTGTATATATTGTGTGGTGTGTGTGTGGTGTATATATATATATATATATATATATATATATATATATATATATATAGTGTGTGTGTAGTATGTATGTATGTGTGTGTGGGTGTGTGTGTGTGTGTGGTGTATGTATGTATGTATGTGTGCATGCACACACACACACACACACACACGCGTGTATAGTGTATATGTGTGTAATATATATATATATATATATATAATATTAAATATAATATAATATAATATATATAGATGCATGCATACACACACACACATATACATATATAACATATATATGTGTGTGTATGTGTATATATATATATATATATCTTAACTCAGGCATCTGTCTCCTAGCAACCTAAAATCAACAGCGCAGAGTACGCATGTGTAGGTTCATCAAACGTCGGCTACACCATTGTAGGAAGACAGCACCAAGCAAACGTCAGCTGATTTTGACACCTTGAAAACTGCTGAAGTGCGCAGGAAAAAAAAAAAACTTTTGACGATGGTGACGAAAACTGAAAACAGCCGTTACGCTATATTAAAAATAACGTAACGGGGGGAAATTGCCGTTGCGGTCTGAAATTTTAGCGTAGCGGGCCGCAACCATATAAAGCGCTGGCGAGAACACTGTATACACACACACACACACACACACACATATATACACAGTATATACAGCACCTTTCATACTAATAATTGTAGCTCAAAGTGTTTCACAGAGCAGAGTAAAAACAGAAATAGACAACAACAGAGCAGTTTCATGAAAAACTAGAAAAGTAAAAACATAAAACTACAACAATGAAACATTGTGCCTATAGGATAAAAAAAGCATCATTTAAGAACAGCTGCAGTAAAAGTAGAGATGACCTGTACAGTGAATAAGGACAGGTGTGCGGTGTCAAACATTACCTGCAGGATGACTGACGTCTGTTTCTCTCCGGCTCTCGCTGCTTTCCACTTTCTGTAGGTGTCAGAGCTCAGCAGGTTGTCTGCCTTGTGAGTCTGTTTAATGTTATATAAAATATATATACACATGTAAGAACACAGACTGAGGAACGTGCATGCCTTTTTAAAAAAAGCAGGAGATAAATAAACTCACAGTGTCCTCGGTGCTGCAAGACACGACGTGTTTGAGTTTGATTTCTGGCATCTTGTTGTTGTTGTTGTTGATTCTCGACAGGTTAAAGGTTTTAAATAACCAGCATGAAAGGAAGCAACGTAACCGCTTAACTAAATATATATATTTATATATTTAAAACAAACACAGGCTGTAGAAGTTAAATAAACTCACTTCACAGACAGAAACACCGTCGGCTAACGTGATAGCATGCTGGCAAACAATAGGCAGAGTGAACTTTTCCAGCTCAGCCCGACGAGCTGCTGAACTTTATGAAACTAGGTACGCGCTGCACGCATAGCCGCTCAGCCTGGCGTCACATTAAGTGTCAGAAAACCGACCTCACGGACCTTTTTTGTTTTAAATGTTTGAAGTTAAACGCGTGTGTCTGGAGGAGAAACTCATATTCCCACCAAAACCCTGCTACGTGCCGTGACGCAATCTCCGGGGCAACGGCGGCTTCCAGCCAATCAGAGCGTGCTCCTCTTCTTCTTCTTCTTGGCAGTCTGCATCCTTATTGTTGCACATGCCGCCCTCTTCTGGACTTTACTTCTTTACTACTTCTTTTTTATTTTCTTTTAATTAACCCAGTTAAAACAATGATTTTCCTCCTTAGTCTAGATTTCCACATCTATTATACTTCTGAAATTATTCTCCACTGTTCCCGTCTTCCCTCTCCCTTTCATATCCATGACAAGCAACCATCACATGCTCCACTGTCTCTCTCTCCCCACAGCTACATCAAAGTTGGATGTTTACCTAATATATATTGAGTGTGTTATTCAGTTTTCTGTGCCCTGTTCTTAGTCTGCTCATGGTCACCTGCTCTGCAACACCCCACCTCACCTACTTCATCTTGTAGTTTATATAAATGTCTCACCTTTTTCCCTGGATTTTCCAATATTGTTTCCATTGATTAATTATTTCTTTCCATATTAAACTTTTCCCTTCTGCTTTTGATAATTTTACTTTCATTTCCACCTCTTCTTTCTTTGCTGCCTCCTTTTCCATTTGATCTGCTTTTTCATTTCCTTGTATATTCCTAGGTGAGCTGGTACCCACATGAATGTTATTTCCCTCCCCTGCTGTGCTAATCTGGAAGTTCTTCTTGGCAGTTGGCATCCTTATTGTTGCACATACCGCCCTCTTCTGGACTTTACTTCTTTACTACTTAATTTTCTTTTCCCTTTTAAAATTCTTTTAATTAACCCAGTTAAAACAAGATATCCCATTATGATTTTCCTCCCTTCTTTACATTTCCCACATTCTATTATACTTTTGAAACTTTTCTCCGCTGCTCCTGTCCTCCGCAACTCTGCCATCATCTCTTCCCTCTCTTCCCTTTCATATCCGTGACATTCAACCATCACATGCTCCACTGTCTCTCTCTCCTCAGCTACATAGACCAGTTGGATGTTTCCCTACTATATGTTGAGTGTGCTATTTAATCTGCTGTGCCCTATTCTTAGTCTGCTCATTGTCACCTGTTCCACTCTGATACCTCTACAACACCCCACCTCACCTACTTCATCTTGTAGTTTATATAAATGTCTCCCCCTTTTTCCAGGATTTTCCAATATTGTTTCCATTGATTAATTATTTCTTTCCATATTAAACTTTTCCCTTCTGCTTTTGATAATTTTACTTTCATTTCCACCTCTTCTTTCTTTGCTGCCTCCTTTGCCGTTTGATGCTTTTTCATTTCCTTGTATATTCCTAAATGGGCTGGTACCCACATGAATGTTATTTCCCTCCCCTGCTGTGCTAATCTGGATGTTCTCAACATTATTTCATGTAATATTTCCTGATGTGATTTTGCTGTTCTGTTTTTAATGCTTAAGAGTGATGAGATTGAATCGCTACATGTGATTATCTTCCTGTCCGCCCTTTCCTCCACCCATTCTATTGCCAATACTATTGCACAAAGTTCCACTGCATATACACTTAAATGATCTGAAGTTCTTTTTAATACTTTGTTATTATGACTGGGAACCACTACTGCTGCTCCTCTTCTTTTCTTGGCAGTCGGCTTCCTTATTGTTGCACATACCGCCCTCTTCTGGACTTTACTTCTTTACTACTTCCTTTTTTTCTTTTAATTAACCCAGTTAAAACAAGATGTCCCCTTATGATTTTCCTCCTTAGTCTCGATTTCCACATTCTATTATACTTTTGACACTATTCTCCACTGTTCCCATCCTCCCTCTCTTCCCTTTCATATCCATGACAAGCAACCATCACATGCTCCGCTGTTTCTCTCTCCCCACAGCTACATCAAAGTTGGATGTTTTCCTAATATATTGAGTGTGTTATTCACTTTTTTTGTGCCCTGTTCTTAGTCTGCTCATGATCACCTGCCAATTTCTTGAGTGTGCTTTGTTCTGGATTCTTCAAGATAAAGTTTCTACAGTGCAATGTTAGCGCAAAAATAAATGTTTATCGGGGGTGGCAGGTGAAATGAAAACTTTTTTCAAGAAGAATAATGGCACAAAGAGACGAATGGTGGTTGCAGGGGTGCAATGTTTTCATTTCACCTCCCACCCCCAATAAACATGTATTTTTGTGAGTCCAGAACAAACATAATTAAGAGCACACACAAGAAATTAAGCTGTTATAAATGTCAATTACACCTGTAGTTTTTTTCTGCTATGGTATTTTATACACCCTTGCAACCCGAGACCCCCCCCTACCATTTGTTTTTTGTGTCATTATTCTTGTCGAAGTCTCTCACCGCTTTCAGTGTTGTAGAGACAACTCAGATAAAAACACAAAAACAATAGCAACACTAACTTTCTGTAGGGTTGCAGACTCTCTCTCCACCTCCCTACACTCATACTGTAATTCATTTGCCAGAAAAGATGCAAAACACACAGTAAATGTGATTTTATAGCATTAATTAGTTTGTTCATCTATTTGTTTTTTAAATTTACTATAATTTTCACAATATCATAAATCATTAATCAGTTTTTTTGGCCATAACACCAGATTATATAATAGACATCTGCTGATTTAGTTAAATCCTGTACGTAAACTGGAGCTGGAAGTTAGACTGCAATAAATTATATATAGATAAAAAAAATGGTTCTAGTAGTATTACAGTTCCCTACTGTGCTTCTGAGACTGGCAAAGCTCACTGTGACACATTACGTGACAGAGCCATGTTAATGTTATTAATTACACCTGTGCAAATGCCATGTCTGTCATGATCATTGCTATACTCACAGTGAATATATTCAAATAGTAGTTGACTGGTGAGTTGTAATGATTAAAAACAAAACTTTTATTAATTTTATCTTTTATTTTTTATAAAAGAGCATCAGGGGGTTGTTTAGCTCAGTTGGTAGAGCATCCACCCCATGCACAGAGGCTCAGTCCTTGCCACGGCAGCCCAGGGTTCAAATCCGACCTGTGGCTCTTTCCCGCATGTCATTCCCAATCTCTCTCTCTCCCCGCATTCTTGTCACTCTTCAGCTGTCTCTATCAAATAAAGCTCAAAAAGGCCAAAAGAAATCTTAACAAAAGAGCATCCAGGCCACAGGCCAACACTGAAAGACACAGAGATTGTTCAATATGGAGATTATGAGAGAGATAGACCAACGCAAGAGACTAAAAAGATCACATAGGGCAGAGTTTTGAAATGCCAGTGACATATAGATATACATGTACAATATATACAATAACTGACAGTTACATGCACCATGCATTACCATCAGTGTGACAGTCAGTCTAAAGTCAGTGAGCTCAGAGGATCTCCAGGTAGATGGCTGTCTCTGCATCACCCGCAGCAGCACTCTGCACCTCTCTTGTGCCTCTGACTGCTAAACCTTCCCGTCTGTCTATTCCTCCACCCTCTCCTCCTCTTCTTCTCTCTCCACCTCTTCTGCCCATCGGACGGATCTGGAAAAAAAAACAAAAAACAGATGTTACTAATACTCAAATATGCTAATCTTTAAATAAAAAAAAAAAAACGATTGAGATAATCGAATACCTGCTTAGTATGGACAAAAAAAGGCGTGCAGTTCTGGTACACGAGTTGGTAGCTGCCATTGGTGTAGATATGAGTCACTTCTGTGCAGTTAATGTAGAGGGGCATCTGGTCCTGATAAATTCCCAGTCCTCCAGGGTACACGGCCTGGCTTCTGCTCAGGACGTGTCTTTGGGAGCAGGACAGGTATATGAACTTCACAATGAGCAAGACAAATTTAAGTGAATGTTTTAGAAGCGAACTGGCTTCACGTACTTTTCAGCTCTCTTTCGGTAGCAGTAGAAAAAAAGAGAAATAAGAACTATAACCAGACAGATGGCCACAGCAGGTATCACCAACCACAACAATGGGGTATTATCTGTGAGTGCACAAAAAGAGGAGAGACGGATCAGCATATAATGTAAAACTATAATATAATAATCACGATTTTCCTCCCCTGCCATGGCTGGAATAACACATGTTATAGTTTAACTCCTTTTAGACATATTGCTTGTCACTTAAGTTTGATGTAATGGCTTCACTTAGATATTCCACAATAAAATCTGTAAAAGCTTTTTTAAAAATTGAATATGAAGAGAATAAGAGATTTTTTTCTTTTTGCAGCATCTCCTAATTCAGTCTTCAGCTTATTCTCTAGTAATGTTTTCGAGCCGCAGGCATTTTTGCACAGATGTTTCAGCATGAGTCCGACATCAGAGTGAAAAAAACACAAGAGGCAAAACTGTTTCTGTCTTTGTCAGTGTAGAAAACAGTGCTTTGAACACACCTTCTCCTCCCTGCAGCAACATCAGAGAGTCATTTCCCAGTGCGTTGAAAGCAAAGCAGATCACCATCTGAGGTCTGTCCATGCGGCCTCTCAGAGTAGCTGTTAGCCTGTCACGCTCAGATGTTACTGACACATTGTAATCATGAGGTGGAACAGTCCCGTTCACGCTCCAGGTGACTGCTGCTTTGGGGTTGGAGTCGACTGAACAACGACACAGAACCTCCAGGTCATCCACAACACAGGTGGAGGAGAGCCGGAGGATGAGCGGTTTATCTGTAAGGGAGAAAGAGCACGTTTAAACTTTGTTTGAAACTCTTTAACTCAGGAGGTCTAAGAATAAACACTGGTGTATATTATACAGAAAGAAGTCCTTTGAAACAAGCTTGTGACTTTGTATCATATACATTCAATTGACTTGATTTTAATGGAAAAAAGTGGAGATTTACATGGTGGTAACATTTAAATGAAACACTTTTTTCTTTTTTTCTACTGTATCAAGAAAGTGAAAACCAAACATTTGGAGATAAGGCCAGTTGTTAAATAGTACAATTGTGTGTATGCAGGGAGGGAGCCCTACAGGAAGTAGGATTACATTGTATGTTCAGCGACGTGGGCCGGGACTCTCCTCGACCAATCAGGTTCTGCGCTGAACACCGGACCCTCATGTCTCGGGTCACGTTGAACACCCGGATTGCGTGTGTGCTCTGATGGAGGTGCACCGTGCGTCCGTGTTGACTGTAAGACCAGTGGTACTTAGATGCTGGTGGGTCAGCTTTACATGCGCAGACTAACAAGGCACTGCCCCCCTCCTGCACCATCAAGGACTGGACCTGAACCATCACATCTTTTGGTGAAACTATAGAGCATAAAAAGCAAATAGAAAGGTTTTAAGAGGAACTAAACCAAAAAACACAAACGTACTCATCAAAGCTATGCTTACATGTCACATGCAGATCCTTCAAAGTGGCCAATGATTCGGCTCCTGGGTAGTTGACTTCACATTTGAGTCTGGGTTTCACCTTGTGTGACACAGTGAAGGACAGAGAGGCCAGTACCATCGGCCTGTGGGGCTCTGGGTGGAGTGTCTTTACCTCAGCAGGTTCAGTGCTGTTCAGCTGGGCTCCTCTCTCCCAGCTCCACTGTAGGACAGGAGGTGTGGAGGGGCAGTGATAGCTGACGGAGCAGTTTAGGGTGACCAGCTGTCCCTCTGTGGCTGACAACATGCCACTGATGACAGGAGCCTCAGGAGTGTCTGTCAGTGCGGAAAATCAGTTATTGCATGTTTTATTACTGCTGCGTAGTTCATCAAAGACAAATTATAATTCTACAAAAACACAGTAGTAAATCTACAAAGGCCATTATTGTGGATCATTTGTCTCATATAGATTCCATATTTATGTAAATATGGGAACTATGTAATTGATATATTTTATATTATTTATAAGAGATGAAAGAGGCACTGCGGTGACCCCCTGACTCACCCACAACATCCAGATGGAAGCTTGTTGGTTTCCCCCATAGTAAGTCATCGCCTTTCTTCAGAGCGATCTCAAACATCCGTGAGTCGTCCTGGCTGATCCTTTCAATCTTCACTGAGCAGTCTCCATCTGTGATTTGCCCAAAGAGAGACGTCCGGCCTTGGAAATCCCTACCTACTTGATCTCTGTCCTCACTGTTAAAAGCAGTGCTACGGAGAGGAAAGAGGTGGCCACCACCTCTAAACCTCATCCGGACGTCCATTCTTTCCTTTCTGCCTCTAAGAGGATGAGAATTTTGAAGAGTAAAAGAGCAGGGAATCACCACACAGGAGCCCACGACAGCTTGGACACGGTCAGGGACTGACGGCACAGGAGAAACAGCCTGGACCCCCCTCCATAAGGCTGCTGCTGTGATAGAGAACCGAAAATCATTCAGCAATACACAGGATCTGATGTTCAGGTTCAATAGGTCAATAGGATTTATTTTTTATTTTTAACTTTTAACTAGTACTTGGCCAATCAAATTGTTTCTATTTCAAGTTATAAAGCTGTTACTTCCAGTCATGGTGGTGTAGCTGATTTCCAAGAGATCATCTTAAGGAATAAATCTGACATGAGAACTTCTGTACAGTGCGGCACTGACCCAGAAAAATTTCGCAACATATGTATATTTAGAAAAGGGAAGAGGGCAAATGCCCTTTTGGCTCTGGAAAATCTACTACACATAGCTGTTTAATCAGTGCATATGTCGCAGTAAAACCTTGATTATTTTAGGGAATCTTTGCATATGTATTTTTTTCCACACTGTTCTTAACTTCATGAGAGAAAATAAATGAGCATTTTTGAAGCAACAGTAATCCGTATATGTGAATATACTGTATTTTCATCTCTTAACAGATTAAGACAACAACTTTGTAATATTAATCTAATGTTAATTATTCTGTTTTTAGGGTGACTTCATAACATCTATCCAAAGACTACAGACAAAAACGAAATGAACATTTACAGCAATGGTTTATTAATGTGCACTGTGCACTAATCTTAACATTCATACAGACTATTGCATTACTAAAAAAAATTAAATTACTCACCATAAATCATAGGACAAACAAGAAAGACGGTGCCAACATGCATGACTGCAACCCCGCTCTGCCAGCAGACAGAAGAAAGGATGAAGACAGGAGTAAAGAAGGGGAAGTTGCAATGTTTCTTTGTGCTCCCAGTACTATGACTTCACATTGATGCCTTCTCTTAATCTTCCAATATCGGTACTTAATGCATTCATTCGTTACATAGCTCAAAATGTAGTTTTAGCAATGGCAGATTTACAACCTTTATTTATTTTATCTAATTATTTCTATGTCAAAAAAAGTCTCATGCATGTGGTGGAGTTATTTGCTAGGGAAAGAAAGACCTCAGCAAGTATCTGTGAGACAACACATGACAATGGGTGAGTCACTCTCATGCTGTTGACCATTTCCTCAAAGTCTCCAACAACTAAATGTGTTCATTTCTGATTCCCTCTGACTACAAAGACTGTCCTTAACCAACCCTCTCTTACAATGTAGTAAAACCTGATGGTGATAAAAAAAAAAAATCCATAGAAAGTTGAATAAAGCAGATTAATGATTAACATTTCTGCCTGACACTGATTTATAGTTGTTCTTTCAACAATAACCATCAGTCACTGTAAGTAGGTCATCACAGTTATGTTAGAGGTTGAAAGCAAAGGAGAAAAGTGTCATGCTTCGACAAATCACTGTTTGGACGTCTGATCAATCTGTTTATGTACACAAATACATATAAAAGTTTTAAGACTGTTATGGTTTCATTTTTCAGCATTGCATTAAAATTTGGAGTCAGGATATTTTATGAAAATGCATAACTGTTTGATATTTTCCTTGGCATGCTTCTGCAAGATCAAACAAAACCGATTAATCAGAGGCAGGGACAAAGACATGAAATCTTTGAACTATGGACCCTTTGGTTGTTTGAATTGCTGCCTAAGCCACGGCACTCCGCCTCCCTGAACCTTAAGACAGACCACAAACAGCTTTCCTGCCAACACTCATGACTGAAACCAGACAAGAGGGAGGGTGACAAAGAACATACCACAAAATAGTTCTTTAAGGTAAGCATTTAATCAATCAATCAATGAGTATTTGTAGTATTTTATATTTGTGCAGAATTTCTTTATTCATACAAAAGTTTTCTGATTCCAAGAGTAAGAAAGAGAATGTATTTGAACTGTAGCTATAAAGACACCAAACTTAGAATAAAATTTAATTTACAGCATTCTTTCTGACAGTGTTTTCTGAAGCCATGAGCTCGGCTCAGCAATTGCTCCGGTCTCAGAGAGATCTGCTGCTGAACTGGACCTGTGACCACCCAGCACCTTTGCTGCGTTGGCTTCGTGATGCTGAGGTGCTTTCCTCTGCCCACTACCTTTCTCTGCTGGAGAGATCACCTTCCAATGCCGTGGCCCAGGCTCTAGAGACGGTGTGTTCCACTGAGGAGAGCAGCCGAAAGTTCCTGCAAGTGCTGAGGGAGGTGCAGGATTATTACTGCAGGGATCTGCAGGACTGGGTGGAGAGACACTGCAGGAACAATGCCACCAGTAAGCCAGCTCCTGCACCTGTGAAAGTTGAAGGTAAGGTTGCTTTAATATACTGGTAATATAATATAATAAAATAATTCTTGCAGTGCAAACTCAGGCACTGCAACTGAAGACAATTAAGTTTCACTGCCTACTAGAGGTGTGAGAAAATTATTGACAGGGTAGAATAAAATGTGAAGTCGTGCCAAGTAATTTTTGCTGGCCTTGACAAAGGAGGGGTGTAAATGCAAGGGAAATATTTAGCTCGACTACGAACATTTTTATCAATCATATGTAGCTCTAGGGATGTCTGTTAGTTGGGCAGTCTACCACTTTTTATTTGTTTATGACCAAATACATACAAATGAAAAATCTCTGAGCTGGTTAGCAGGTAGAACATGGTAAGGATTATACTTGCTAAACATGCAGTAAGTATGTGAGCATTATTATTGTCAGCACATTTGCACATTCTCACTGAGCTAAACAACCTGACATGCATGACTCTAGACTCTTAGCTAGTGCATGTGACACTTGTTTGAAGCAAATGCATGGTATCAAGCTTAAAATCTTGAACTTAAACTATGTAATACAGTATATCTATATCTTCTCTGTGATATCCACAGAGAAAAAGCCTAAAAGCCCCATTGCTAAGCTCTTCAGAGGAAAGAGCAGCAAAGGATTTACCCTGAATGCTGAGGTTAAAGGTATGGATTTATTATTTTATTAAAAACTATAATTATATATATATATATATATATATATATTATCTATATATATATATATATATATATATATATATATTATATATAATATATATATATATATATATATATATTATTAATATATATTATATATATAAAATATTAAATGTATTTTGTTTTCTTGTGATGAAATATTCTTGACTGATTCCAATGACTTGTTACTATTTTTTGAAAATGTCTTCTTTATGTAGCGAAAGAAGAACTGAGACCGAACAGAAGTGTAAAGCTGGCCAACATTCGAGGTATGTTTCAATCTAATAGAAAACTGAAGAGCAAATTAAGTCAAATGTGCGGACAGTAAATTTCTGCTTCCTGTTTTCCATTGCAGTTCCCATTTCTGCCCATAAAACAACCCTACTGAAACGCACAGAGCAGTTAAAGTGTTATTCAGAGGGCGATGGAGTGGCTTCAAACTCAGCTTCTCACATCGAAATCCGCTACACTGACCTTTTTGTGACAGAAGATGATGACTTTGTTGACAGCAGCCAACATGAGTACTTTGACCTGGCGAGCAGACGAGCTCGTATCTATGTCCATCAGGCTTGTCAGCGCATTAGGCCCTCCCATCTACTGAGCCCCCAAAGTGCATCGGGACGACCCCCCAAAAGGGTTAAAGTGAAGGGTATAGCTGGTATCGGAAAGAGTGTAGCAGTACAGAGGCTAGTCTATGAGTGGGCGATTGGGAAGAATATGCGTGAATTCACTTGTGTTTTTGACCTGCGCTTCAGAGAGCTCAATCTGATTGAAGCACCACTGAGCTTATTGGAGCTGCTTGGAGAAAGGTTCAGATACCTGAAGGCAGTCCTACCTGATCTTTTCACCTCACCAAGTTCTCTGCTCTTCATTCTGGATGGATTAGATGAGTTCAAATTCGCCTTGGACTGGAACAGTCCTGACAAAAACATTGATGTTGGTTCGAAGGTGCCAGTGTCAGAGCTGATGGTGTCTTTAATCAAGGGAAGCCTTCTCCCAGAGGCATCAGTCATTCTCACGACAAGACCATCTACTGAAGTTCCCAAGCGTTTCTTCCAAAGATGTTGTGTGGTGCTGGGCTTTGAGGAGGACCAAGTGAAGGAATATACCACGAAGTTCTACAAAGACACTCAGGTTGCTGAAAAAGTCTATGACTACATCTTGAACAATGACAACCTTTTTGTGCTGTCCTTCATTCCTCTTTATTGCTACATCATCTGTACCGCTATGGCTGAGTTCTTCTCTTCAGAAAATCAAGATGCTGATGACTCAAAGTCTCTGGAGTTAAACCCGCCCAGAACAGTCAGCGAGGTTTACTTCTGCTACCTGTTTACAGCAATCAAGCACCACGCGCTGAGGGGGAGTGCAGAGAGAAGCACCCCTAGATCTGAGGTTCTCTCACGAGCAAAGTACCAACTGACAAACCTGGGAAAACTGGCTTATGAAAGCCTTCTACAGAAAAAGATCATGTTCAACAGAGCAGATCTGGAGAAGTATGGTGTTACTCCTGCTGATCTTCAGAGCACCTTTCTTTGTCACATCCTGCAGCCTCTCAAAGAGGAAACGGTGGAGATGTTTTCCTTCTTCCACCTTACTGTTCAAGAACATCTGGCTGCCCTCTACTGTGCAATCAATCTCTTCAGCCAGGAAGACATAATTGAAGCTCTGGACTTCTGGTGCTTTGGGCAATGTCCACCATCCTCCACAGCTGCACCCCTGCAAAACACAGACCTCAACATGGACAAGCTTGAGAGCCTCCAGATGTTCACACGCTTCTTCATGGGAATGCTCCGAGCTCGGCTGGGAGGTAAGTTGGATGGCCTTGTTCTTTCCCCCATGGAGCAAGGGGATGCCATCCCTGGCAGGCTGGGTTTGTGGTTCCAAGACCAGTTTAAGAGCAGAAAGCTCGAGAACCAGACAGCCCTGAATCTTCTCCACTGCCTGATGGAGTTCCACACGAAGGAAGCTACCAGCATGGCAGCACCAGAGATCAAGAAACTCAACCTGTTTAAAATGAAGCTGAGTGTTGTGGACTGTGTAGCCATGCACTATGTGCTGCAGTTCTCGCCACACAAGCTGCAGGAGCTCAACCTAGGGTACTCCAACATTGGAAACAGAGGACTAAACAGACTAGGACCAATCCTACATCGCTGTGAATCTCTCTAGTGAGTGACTATTACCTGTCATATAGATAAGAATTATCTTTTGAATTACAGGCAGTGAAAACAAGCATGTTTGAATTTCCTGACTGGGTAATGCCTTTCTGCGTGTTTGCATATTGTGTCTGCATGCTTGAAAGTCCCCACCTCTTGCCATAATCATGCTATACTGTACAGTAGGATAGACTCCATTCCCCTTATAAGCCTCAGTACGATAGGCACTTTGGGAAATGGATGAATGGTAAAATGCTAAAAGAAACAATGTCAAACTATTGTTTTTCTGTTCTTTTTCAGTTTGAGATACAACTGCCTGGATAGGCAAGCAGCTATTCTAGAATCTGCAGTTCTGAAATCAAATGACTGTCGAGTGAAAAAGCTGTTGTAAGTCCTGAAACATTTATTACAACTATCATAACCCCACTTTGAAAAACATACATTAAATGCCGAGAGGAAGTACTCACATTCATTGTTGTATTAAACCCTTCTGCACTCCCCCACTTGACACTTCCCAACAGTTTCTGCAGCGTCCACCAAATTTAGGACTTTGAGAGAATCTTTTAATATCACATAAAATAAAATGTAATACCATTAATATGACAAGCCATAAAACCAGGTAAAACCTTACATTTGCATATAACAATTATTCCTGGTTATATAATTAATCAATTAACATGGCCTGGACACACATAAGTGGCAAAGCATTAATAGATGGGTTGGCCAATTAAAATTAAAATAAAAATTTTGCTACACTTCTTCATGACTTTAATATGAGTCATTAGACATTATACTATGTGTATTTTGTTGTAACACAATTCCTCTATTCATATATACAGTATGTGTGGTAATAACCTGGGCCCAGAGGGTGTTTTGGAGCTCTGGACGGCTCTGGAGCACAACACCACTGTGGAGGAACTCTACCTGGACATCACCGGCATCACAGAGCGAGGAACCACAAACATTGTCAAGTGCCTCAGTAAAAATACCTCTCTGAAGACACTGACGTAAGACTGACACCAACTTCTCCTTTATGTTTTAAATGTTATATTGTATCAAACACTGCCATCTAGTGTGAGCTAATGTCTCATCACAATTGGTTGTTTTTTTTCTTCTTTATCAGAATTGTTGGGAATGACATCGGGGAGATCGGGAGGAAAAGGCTGAGGGAGCTGGAGCAATGTCGACCAGGTCTTCGAATTATTGCAAACTTTGTGGATGACCTTGGATTACTTCAGGCCTACTTGGACTGGGTGGATGAGATCCAGGCTGACAGAGACCAGTTTGACTCAGTGAAAAATGCAGATGCCCTGCAGTCGGTGCTGAAGGGGCTCCAGGTGGCAGGAGAACGTGTGGAAAGAGGAGAGAACGCAGAGAAAGCCAAGGAGCTCCAGACAAAGATTGTGGACTTGCTCAAGACTTCTACAGATCTGATCAGGGGACAATCACTAAAAGTTATGTAGCAAACTGTGGCTAAGAATAGAGATCCATCCGATGGGTCCAAAGGATCTACCATGAGTCAACTGAAATTCTGACTTCAGCCTGTAAAAGTGAAATTCACGTCAATTGCATTGTCCTCTTTAACAGCACTTAGACAACAAAAGTGTCATTATATTTGTGTGAATGTAATCAGGTGTTTTAAATCTGAAAAAGCTTTTTTTTAAATGATTAATATAGTTTGTAAACCAAAAAAATCAACATGCTATAGCAGCTTTTTGACAGTAGATGGTAGTGCTGGATGTTTTGCTCCAGTCATAGTAATCAAAAGCACTTGATTTGCTGTTTCCTCTTCAGAAGTGTGGAAAATTCAGTAAGGACAAGCCAAGTCTCCGCGTGTCATAATTCTTTCCTGTAATTCAGGTTGGTAATATGTCAAAACAACTTACTGAAATTGCTGTAATTTGTTAGCTAATTCTGAAAGATCATTTTAGTTCAAGTACAAAAGTAAAATGTGGGTTTTTGAGTTTGTTCACTGTTAAAAATCAGTAGTAGCAGTTTGTGAATAGAGATATGACAATAGCACAGATAAAAATGTATTTGTTTTGCTTTTGCTATTTTATTTTGTACATGCCTGTGAAAATGTGTCTGGAGAGACAATAACTGTGCAGTAATAAGTAAAAAAAAAAAATTCAGGAAATGATATTTCAGTTCTGTTTGTTGTCTCAGAGACCAACGCTGTAAATCATTATGAAAAACAATGGTGTAATCGGTGTTGAAAGTATATATAGAACTACACATACCACATGTCAAGTCAGTCTATTTAGATTTCTGTTATTAACAGTTCATTATGAGCTCAAGCAGGGAGTTATAGTCTTGGGTTTAATTGACCACAAACTTAACTAATATCACTATATGGGACACATCCCATACATATTTGGTATGCAAATCAAAAAAATAGAAAAACATATATTTAAAAGAAATGAAGTAGTTCTTGATGTAATTTAAGCAGTGGGGTCTATGAGACCCCAAACCAAGAGCAAGCAAAGCCAATGTAAACCTAACACAAATTACACATTGAAATGACGTTTTAGCACAGATTGATTCCTGAAAAACAAAACCAACACAAAAAGGTCCACTGGGTGGGGGAATCGAAACAGGAACCTTTTCTTCTTCTTAACGACTTCTCTGTTCTCATCTCGACACTTTTTATTTTTTAACACATAAACACATTTGTGACTTCTTCTTTTTCAAGCTGATTGTTTGAAAAAGCAGCACATATTTTAAGGAACTTCACCCCTCTACACATCCTTCGTCTGTCTGCTTATTTTATCAGATAAATCACTTTATCCTTAAAATACATTTTAATTTGCACGCAACACTGATGACAGCCTATCCATGAATCCTTGTGAAAATAATGTCAGCTACCACTGTAGGCCACCCTACATATTATTGTACAACCCCGATTCCAAAAAATTTGGGACGCTGTGTAAAATGTAAATAAAAACAGAATTAAATGATATGCAGATCTCAGAAACCCATATTTTATTCCCAATAGATCACAAACAACATATCATGTGTTAATTCATGGTAGCAACACATCTCCTTAGCCTGAAAAAGCTTTTCCTCACTGATGAAGATTGAAAAAAGCAATTTGAGGTCTGCTAAACTTTTCTCCATCTGCAACCTCTGCAAATACTGCATTCAGTAGTGACAAATCCAATCCCTGCTCTAAAAGTTAATGATGTGAATTGTTCCATGTGTAATCTCCAGAGTTTCTGCCTTTACTGACACACAAAGATGGCCACAGCTCTGACTCTCCTTCTGATTGCGTGTCTGCTGCAGAGTGAGTAGGCGCTCATTCACATTTATAATATATATGATTATGAATGATTAGAAAAAACACTATCTGAAACACATGCATTATAGATACTGTTCTAAAGCAGAATCTTTTCAGTTATTTAATGAATAAAAGTACAGTGCTGAGATTTTTAAATGAATATTTTCTTTTTCTTTTCTTTTATATTCATTAAAACTAATGAGTCATTACTGTAGAGTTGTATTCACTTGTTCTGATTCAAAGATTTGTGTCTTGTTCCAGGTGCCCAGTGTGGCGAGTTTAAGGTCTTTATGCAGCAGACTATAAATGTTTCGAGTGGATCCTGTGTGACCATCCCCTGCTCCTTTGATGTAGAGGACAGATTTACATCAAACTTAGATGAAACATGTAAAGCAATGTGGAGAAATGAGCAAGATGTTGATGTGTTTGATAGCAGTAATCCACAATCACCTATAAAAGGAAACTTGATAGGAGACTTAACAAAAAAAGACTGCACCACAACCCTGTACAACATGAAACCTGAAGACAGCAAGAAATATTACCTGAGAGTGGAATGTAACAATCCCATGAAATATGGTTTTAAAGAACAAAAAGTAGAAATTTCAGTCACAGGTAGGTTAAACTTAATTTATTTACACATCACATCACTCATTCTCTTGTAGAACATTTTTTACATTATTTTGCATTTATTGTATTTCACAAATTGTCTAAAAATTGAGAGGGAATGACATTTTTACTGAGTGGTCAAAATATACCTTCCCACCAGATCAAGTCACACCGACTCTGACTCCGTCTACACTGGAGGTGAATGATGGAACCTCAGTGACTTTGACATGCTCTGCTCCAGCTCCTTGTCTGTCTCATCCTCCAACTCTGACATGGACTCCTGGCCTGGGTGTCACTCAGGAGACACTGTGGGAGAATCAGGACAAAACTAAAGTCAAAATCTCTCTTCTGACCTTCACTGCTACTCAACGCCACCACGGACAGGAAATCTCCTGTACTGCTGTCTACAACCAACAAGATGGCAGCACTGAGTCATCTGTTTCCAGACTGACAGCTGATGTTTCATGTGAGTTCATTTGTGCTGAAATGCATTATATTCATGAACATCACAAATAATCTATTGTGTGGGGCGGTTGGTACCATAGTGGGTTAAGCAGCCGCCCCGTGTGTGGAGGCTACAGTCCTCGCTGCAGCTGGCCCCGGTTCGAGTCCCGCATCTGACGGCCATTTACTGCGTGTCACTCCCCCTCTCTCTGCCCCCTGCTTCCTGTCTATCTTCAGCTGTACTATCATTAAAGGCATAAAAAGCAAAAAATAATAATCTTAAAAAAAACAAATAATCTATTGTCTTGGTTTACTTGACTTAGTTGAAGTCATTTCTAATAATTTAACGATTAATCCATTAGTCAATTATTGGAAAAAATTATTAAACAATTTTGATAAATGATTTATATCTTTAATAAAAAGTGATAAACAATTGTTTTATGAGATCAAACTGTAAGGATTTCCGGTTGTTTTCTCTTTTACACCATGATAAATTGAATGCGTCTGGGATTTGGACCGTTGGTCAGAGAACAGGATTCTTTAAGACAGTATTTGTTACTGTTTTTACAGATTAATCAATGAAAGTAATCATTAGTTGCGGCTCTTGTTTGAAGGTCAGATCTGTCACTTTGAAAATCAGCAACATTCATACAAATATGCTCCACAATCAGTATTAAAGAGTGAAGAATCGTCTAGTGACATAATTTGCTGTACACTCAATAATACAATTTTATCATTTATTTTTCAGATCCACCCCAAAACACCACAGTGTCAGTCAGTCCCTCTGGTCCAGTACCAGAAGACAGCACTGTGACTCTGACATGCAGCAGTACTGCCAACCCAGCAGTGAGGGACTACACCTGGTACACAGCTCAGGGAGGCCAGGAGACTGTCATGGGGACCGGACATGTTTTACACATTCAAGCTTCTAAAGTCAGTGTTCCTTTTTTCTGCAAGGCTGAAAATGATCTTGGAGCTGGACGATCCAACATCAATCAAATACATGTTCAGTGTATGTATCAAATTCAAAACTTATATGTTTAAGACATCCTAATATATCTGCCTGTATGAAATGTGACCATAGAAAATACTAGGTAAAATACTAGGTATCATGTTATATTGTTTAGGTTTTTTGCACTGCCGAGTAACCATCTACAAAATTTGTCAAAGCTATCATTTCATTAAGAAAAACACGACATATTCTGCCTTTACTTAATTAAAAATGTCAGATTTCGTTACACTCATAAATAATACAAATTCATAATTTATTCCTTTTTTTTCAGATCCACCCAAACACACCACAGTGTCAGTCAGTCCCTCTGGTCCAGTACCAGAAGACAGCACTGTGACTCTGATATGCTTTAGTGCTGCCAACCCAGCAGTGAGGGACTACACCTGGTACACATCTCAGGGAGGCCAGGAGACTGTCATAGGGACCGGACATGTTTTACACATTCAAGCTTCTGAAGTCAGTGTTCCTTTTTTCTGCAAGGCTGAAAATGATCTTGGAGCTGGACGATCCACCATCAGTCAAATAGATGTTCAGTGTATGTATCAAATTTCAAACTTATATGCTCTAGACATCCTGACAGTTCTATCTGTATGAAGTGCACTGATTTATAAATTATCATGTTTTTTCATTAAATGGTTTATTTAGTTCTTTCACATGACTATCTATCTATCTATCTATCTATCTATCTATCTATCTATCTATCTTATATATTATATATAGATATATTATATATATATTATATATTGATAGAGGATAGTCAATCATTTAATCATGGTTTCCTTATTGACTCAATGGGTACTAGTGACCAACAAAAATACAACTTACCACGCTGTATTATTCAGGTGTTTGTACTTATTAATGGCGAATTATATCTACCACATAATACAATAAACACTAAACATGGCAGAGACATAGCAAGAAGGCTGGCTGTTGTTGTTTGCTGTCAACTTTGTGACATTCTATTAATATAATAGGGATGTAAAAAAATGCGTTACCAGGACATACTGTATATGACAAATTTTAATTCAATTTACAGGAAACACAGATGTTAGAATTCACAACTAACAATGTAACATACTGTACAGCAATAACAATTTTGCTTCATGGCTTATTTTTCAGATTCACCCAAACACACCACAGTGTCAGTCAGTCCCTCTGGTCCAGTACCAGAAGACAGCACTGTGACTCTGACATGCAGTAGTACTGCCAACCCAGCAGTGAGCGACTACACCTGGTACACATCTCAGGGAGGCCAGGAGACTGTCATGGGGACCGGACATGTTTTACACATTCAAGCTTCTAAAGTCAGTGTTCCTTTTTTCTGTGAGGCTGAAAATGATCTTGGAGCTGGACGATCCACCATCAGTCAAATAGATGTTCAGTGTATGTATCACATGATTTCAATGTTATATGTATACTGGTCTACTGATTCGAATTTTGCGTTACATAACTGCAGCGATAATTCAGTGAATTTAATTGATATTTTCTTAAGTCTTCAAAGGCTCTTAATTTGACATGCTTATTTATTACATTAATTAAAACATCAATCAATCTTTGACTAAAGAACACTATGTTTCATCTCTACATTCATTACAGTTGCTCCACAGATCCTGCCCTCATCTGACTGCACCCAAACTGCAGACCAGCTCATCTGTTCCTGTGAGACTGTGGGAAATCCTGCTCCCACTTTACAGTGGTATTTGGACGGGCTACCTGTCAATCACTCTGACAAGTTTGCAATCAGCAGTGAGTCTCTAAATGACACAGGTCTGAGGATCATCATCACTGTGAATCAACCACAATGGAGGGATCTTTCCACCTTGCTCTGCCGCAGCTCCAACTCTCTAGGATCTGTGACTCAGCAATTTCATTTCTACAGCCTTGAATCTCCAACATCTGCAGAAAGTCACGGTTTGTCTTTCTGCTTAACTTTTATTAATACAGTTATTCAGAAACTATAGTCACATACAAGATGGATGATTTCCCTCATCCACAGCATCAGTATCATCCATCTAAATTCCAAATTTGGAGTTATGGGTCAGCGTATTTTGGTAAAAGTGCAAGCTACTAATACTAGTGTTACTGCTTGTTCAAAAGCTTTTCATTTGACCTGTTTATTTATTACATTAATTTAGACATTTCATCAATTAATCTTTGACTAAAGAACATTATGTGTCATCTCTACATTCATTACAGTTGCTCCACAGATCCTGCCCTCATCCGACTGCACCCAAACTGCAGACCAGCTCATCTGTTCCTGTGAGACTGTGGGAAATCCTGCTCCCACTTTACAGTGGTATTTGGACGGGCTACCTGTCAATCACTCTGACAAGTTTGCAATCAGCAGTGAGTCTCTAAATGACACAGGTCTGAGGATCATCATCACTGTGAATCAACCACAATGGAGGGATCTTTCCACCTTGCTCTGCCGCAGCTCCAACTCTCTAGGATCTGTGACTCAGCGATTTCATTTCTACAGCCTTGAATCTCAAACATCTGCAGAAAGTCACGGTTTGTCTTTCTGCTTAAGTTTCAGTAATAAGTCAGAAACTATAGACACATACAAGATGGATGGTTTCGCTCATCCACAGCATCAGTATCATCCATCTAAATTTTAAATTTGGAGTTAAGGGTCAGGGTATTTTGGTAGAAGTGCAAGCTACTAATACTAGTCTTACTCAACTTTATTGACTGCTCCTTCAAAAGCTCTTAATTTGACCTGCATATTACATTAATTTAGACATTTTATCAATTAATCTTTGACTAAAAACATTATGTGTCATCTCCACATTCATTACAGTTGCTCCACAGATCCTGCCCTCCTCTGACTGCACCCAAACTGCAGACCAGCTCATCTGTTCCTGTGAGACTGTGGGAAATCCTGCTCCCACTTTACAGTGGTATTTGGACGGGCTACCTGTCAATCACTCTGACAAGTTTGCAATCCGCAATGAGTCTCTAAATGACACAGGTCTGAGGATCATCATCACTGTGAATCAACCACAATGGAGGGATCTTTCCACCTTGCTCTGCCGCAGCTCCAACTCTCTAGGATCTGTGACTCAGCGATTTCATGTCTACAGCGTTGAACCTCCAACATCTGCAGAAAGTCACGGTTTGTCTTTCTGCTTAACTTTTATTAATACAGTTATTCAGAAACTATAGTCACATACAAGATGGATGATTTCCCTCATCCACAGCATCAGTATCATCCATCTAAATTCCAAATTTCGAGTTATGGGTCAGCGTATTTTGGTAAAAGTGCAAGCTACTAATACTAGTGTTACTGCTTGTTCAAAAGCTTTTCATTTGACCTGTTTATTTATTACATTAATTTAGACATTTCATCAATTAATCTTTGACTAAAGAACATTATGTGTCATCTCTACATTCATTACAGTTGCTCCACAGATCCTGCCCTCATCCGACTGCACCCAAACTGCAGACCAGCTCATCTGTTCCTGTGAGACTGTGGGAAATCCTGCTCCCACTTTACAGTGGTATTTGGACGGGCTACCTGTCAATCACTCTGACAAGTTTGCAGTCAGCAGTGAGTCTCTAAATGACACAGGTCTGAGGATCATCATCACTGTGAATCAACCACAATGGAGGGATCTTTCCACCTTGCTCTGCCGCAGCTCCAACTCTCTAGGATCTGTGACTCAGCGATTTCATGTCTACAGCCTTGAGCCTCAAACATCTGCAGAAAGTCACGGTTTGTCTTTCTGTTTAACTTTTATTTATACAGTAATTCAGAAACTATAGTCATGTACAAGCTGGATGATTTCGCTCATCCACAGCATCAGTATCATCCATCTAAATTTTATGGGTCAGTGTATTTTGGTAGAAGTGCAAGCTACTAATACTAGTGTTACTGCTCCTTCAAAGGCTCTTAATTTGACCTGCATATAACATTAATTTAGACATTTCGTCAATCAATCTTTGACTAAAGAACATTGTGTGTCATCTCCACATTCATTACAGTTGTTCCAAAGATCCTGCCCTCATCTGACTGCACCCAAACTGCAGACCAGCTCATCTGTTCCTGTGAGACTGTGGGAAATCCTGCTCCCACTTTACAGTGGTATTTGGACGGGCTACCTGTCAATCACTCTGACAAGTTTGCAATCAGCAGTGAGTCTCTAAATGACACAGGTCTGAGGATCATCATCACTGTGAATCAACCACAATGGAGGGATCTTTCCACCTTGCTCTGCCGCAGCTCCAACTCTCTAGGATCTGTTACTCAGCGATTTCATTTCTACAGCCTTGAGCCTCAAAAATCTGCAGAAAGTCACGGTTTGTCTTTCTGTTTAAGTTTCAGTAATAAGTCAGAAACTATAGTCACGTACAAGATGGATGATTTCGCTCATCCTCAGCATCAGTATCATCCATCTAAATTTGGTATTTGGAGTTATGGGTCAGCGTATTTTGGTAGAAGTGCAAGCTACTAATACTAGTGTTACTGCTCCTTTAAAAGCTTTTCATTTTACCTGCTTATTTATTACATAAATTTAAACATTTTATCAATCAATCTTTGACTAAAGAACATTGTGTGTCATCTCTACATTCATTACAGTTGCTCCACAGATCCTGCCCTCATCTGACTGCACCCAAACTGCAGACCAGCTCATCTGTTCCTGTGAGACTGTGGGAAATCCTGCTCCCACTTTACAGTGGTATTTGGACGGGTTACCTGTCAATCACTCTGACAAGTTTGCAGTCAGCAATGAGTCTCTAAATAACACAGGTCTGAGGATCATCATCACTGTGAATCAACCACAATGGAGGGATCTTTCCACCTTGCTCTGCCGCAGCTCCAACTCTCTAGGATCTGTGACTCAGCGATTTCATGTCTACAGCCTTGAGCCTCAAACATCTGCAGAAAGTCACGGTTTGTCTTTCTGCTTAACTTTTATTAATACAGTAAGTCAGAAACTATAGTCACGTACAAGCTGGATGGTTTCGCTCATCCCCAGCATCAGTATCATCCATCTAAATTTCAAATTTGGAGTTATGGGTCAGCGTATTTTGGTAGAAGTGCAAGCTACTAATACTAGTGTTACTGCTTGTTCAAAGGCTCTTAATTTGACCTGTTTATTTATTACATTAATTTAGACATTTCATCAGTCAGTTTTTGACTATAAAACATTGTGTCATCTCTACATTCATTACAGTTGTTCCAAAGATCCTGCCCTCATCTGACTGTACCCAAACTGCAGACCAGCTCATCTGTTCCTGTGAGACTGTGGGAAATCCTGCTCCCACTTTACAGTGGTATTTGGACGGGCTACCTGTCAATCACTCTGACAAGTTTGCAATCAGCAGTGAGTCTCTAAATGACACAGGTCTGAGGATCATCATCACTGTGAATCAACCACAATGGAGGGATCTTTCCACCTTGCTCTGCCGCAGCTCCAACTCTCTAGGATCTGTGACTCAGCAATTTCATTTCTACAGCTTTGAATCTCCAACATCTGCAGAAAGTCACGGTTTGTCTTTCTGCTTAACTTTTATTAATACAGTAAGTCAGAAACTATAGTCATGTACAAGCTGGATGGTTTCGCTCATCCCCAGCATCAGTATCATCCATCTAAATTTCAAATTTGGAGTTAAGGGTCAGCGTATTTTGGTAGAAGGTGCTAGCTACTAATACTAGTCTTACTCAACTTTATTGACTGCTTCTGTCTGTAAATTTACCATAAGTGCACATGTTACCTTCTCAAAATAGTCGTGAGGTTTGTGGTGTCACCCGCTTCAGTTTTTTGTGGATGGCTTGTGGGTATGTGATTGAACACACACACACACAATAGTAAAGGAACTATACAAGAGACAGAAGTACATAATCAGTTATGTTCAGAGTAAGTCTCCATGAGTGAATGTAAGTCGAGTACTGTCCTCTGAAGTGACTGCATTTGATGTATGTGCATGTATCTGTTGACATTAAGGTGTTAAAACACTGTAGTTTCTGACATATTATCTGGTGTTTTGCATGTTGCTTTTAAAATGGCTGAAACCAAATGTCATTAGAGATATTAATGAGTTAATGACTATTAATAATGACTTTTCTTTTACCAAGATAAAGGTACATGTGAGTAAGCTGTGATTTTAAAAAAGTTAGTGTGTTTTACTGTCTGACCTACATTTTTATTCTAACCTTTCTTTGTCCCTTGTATGTTTCAGACTCAGTCATGCTGACAGTCTTCATCACCACAGTTGTCGCACTGCTTCTGATAGTATGTGCTCTGCTTTTAGTGATCAGGTAAAACAAATGCTTGAGACAACATGTTCTGACTACCTTTCCACAAAACTGTTATTGTTTCACTAACTTCATGTGGACTCCTTTTTTACTTTGTGTGTGCAAATACTGACACTATACAGCCTTGGTTTGGGTCTTCATCCGTCAGAACAAATTTAGAAATACATTTTTTTGTTTTTCGCAACATCAGTAGACCACATCCTGAGGAGGCCGGATCCTGTCCAAAAGAAAGAAATGACCACTTGTTTACTTTCTCCTTGATCCATGTTTTTACGTTGATTAATAGATGAGCTGTCAGAAAAATCTAAGAAGAATTAAATATACTCATGTATGTTCAATCTTCTGTATTTTTCAGGATTCAAAAGATTCGCCGTAACCGCCCTGAGAGCACGTTTGCTATGAACCAACTTCTAACAAGCAATGTGGAAAATGAGGTACTTTCTACTACAGGAAATTAAACTGACTCAACAACTCAAAAAATACAGCTGAACAAAAGTACTGTATTTTAACAATACTGTATTTTAACACTAATACCCATAGTGATGTTTGGCATGTATACTATATATATTAAGATTTATAGAGTTGTTTAGTCTGCCAGGTTTTAGAAATATACATGTGAGCTGCTTTCAAGGAATTAATTAATTAGTATTTTTAGTGTTTTTATTTGTGCATAATTCCTTGTTGTTGTTGTTTCAAACTGTAGTTTTCTGATTTCAAGAGTAAAAGAATGTGCTTGAACTGTAATTATAAAGAGTTTAACTCTCTCTGGACATCACAGGTATCAAAGAGTGAAGAACCATGGACATTGTCAACTGCCTCAGCAAAAACACCTCTCTGAAGACGCTGAAGACATCACTGTGCGAATGTTATTTTGTATCAAACACTCCCATCTAGTGAGAGTTGACCTCACACTAGATGGCAGTGTTTAATACATCACAATGACTTGGTTATTTTCTCCTTCATCAGTATCTGGACACTGAATTATTGCATTTTTTTTTATATATTTTCTGCATCTATGATTGGTGTTGAGAGTACTTTGTATGTAGCACTACACCTACCAAATATTAAATACGTATATTTACTGTAGATGTCTGTTATTGGAGAACAGAAATGAAGTGCACAGTTTTACCAAATTTTTATCACAGATTGATTTAAATAAAGAATCTTTAAAAATCAGGAAGGAAATATGTTGTCTTTGAAATGTGTGAATAACACATACACAGATAAAACAGGAACCTTCTTGCTGGGGGGGCAATAGCGCTAACCACTGCACCACGACAGTGAAATGTATTTCTTCGAAGTCAACTCTTAACATTTCTTTTATTAAAAATAGTGTCAAAGGACAGTAACAAAATGTACAATAGAAAATGTAATAAATAATAATAGTTGTGCTGGAAGCAATGTGAGTACACACGCAAGTAAGTAAAAAGTAATTTTAATGGAACTAAATGATAATAATAATAGCAATGACAAAAACAATTACGTCGGCCTTCATCAACTAAACCCTGTTATGAAAATCACATTACTTTATGGATGATATCATAAATTCATCATAAATTGTCAACTGTTTAATCTCCAGACTGTTTTAAACTTCAGATTCTGCCTCTCCTGATAAACACAGTTGACTCCAGCTTTGAATTTATTTCTCACTGACTGTCTGCTGCAATGTGAGTTGGGATTCATTCATATAAGACCAATAACTATAAAGATAACATAAGTAGAAACAAACTTTTTTAACAAAGTATTAGAACAGTAAAACATCATCTTCTTCTTAAAGACGTCTCTGCTGTCTTCGCGACACTTCACACATCTATTTTTAAAGACACGCACGCTTGTGACTTCCTCATTTTCAAGTTGACTGTTGTGGGCTGCTTGAAAAAGCAGCACATATTTCGAGAAACTTCACTCCTCTACACTTCTTTCATCTGTCTGCTTCGAAAGACCTGAAGAAAGAAGAAGAAGAAAATGTAAGTCATAATAGAACACATATCAGATCATTTAATTGTGAAGTGGTCATTTGATTGTGGTTTTGGATATTGCTACTGTTGAATATATTAGTAGCCTATAACAAATTCTGGCCTTTAGAGTAAAGTACAACTCCTGATTTTGCTTAATATCATAATTTAATTTTCCATATCTTGCTTAACAAAAGCAGCATATCGCATCAATGACAAACTGAATGTTACAAAGTATACCACAGACAATTATTTGTTGTTGCAAATATCTCAAAGTAAGTAAAAACACTGAACGAGTATTACACTTCTGTTAAATTTCACTAAACATTCATGAACACCTGGCAAATGTGGAAGAAATTTCTGAATGCAACAGAAGAATTGAATAGCTCAATATGTAGGGACTTGGCTTGGGGAGTGGAGGGTTGCGGGTTCAAGTCCAGCATAGAGCAAAGAACGATGAGTGGACTGGCAGCTGGAGAGGCGCCAGTTTAGGAACTCTTGAGTTAGGTACCGAACCCCTAACTCAAGTCAACTGGCAGCTCGAGGGCCACATCCGGCCCACAGAACATAAATGGATTCAGGAATAGCCTAATGAAAAAGACAAAGTATGTTTCTACATTTTTCTTTAAGTGGAATAAAACAAACGCCTCAGAAAGGTAGCTTGTGCCAAAGCCCTCCTCCAATCAAAATGACGATAAGCGTGTTGCTCTTTTATTGTTTTACGTCTGTCAAAATTGTCCTTTCTTGGGCTTCATTTGCCCACACAATATCGCACTATTGCAGTGTCTCAATAACAACCGTCAACGTAACAGAGAAGAGCACTGTAAGAAATGTTACTCTTTACATCAATTTAAAGTAGCCTGTAAGCTACCAAGAAGAAGTGAAACCAAGAAATTTTTTTCTATTTTTTTTTATGTGGCCCTTATCTTCTTCCGTAGAGAAGTTACATTTCCCCTTCGACACTATCTTTTTTTTTTTTTTATAACATCGAGCTTGGCAGCTGTTATGCCTGCCTTCTGCGCCTGCAGCCCTAGTTCATTTTCACAACTTCACATGCAACTTGTATGTTGATCCGAACATGGCGGGCACCTACATGGCCAATGTCTTGTGTCAGTGTGTCACACTTTTGGGGACAAGCCACCCAAAAGGCACTCAAGCTTTCAGCACCACGGAAAGCAGCCTTCAAGTCACCTATGAACTTTTTGTATGTGCGTGGTTGTATCTTGGGTTTATATATGTAAAAGGTAGAGGTAAAAAAAAAAGGATTTCCCCACTTCTGTTCTATTTAAAATGAGTAATGATTGATTGATTGATTAAAGTGTTTATTTCGAATATGCAAACCAAAATAGAAAAAGAAAAGTAAGGCAAAATATTAAAACATAAGGCATAGAAATGAATAATCGAAAGTGATTTAAAAGCAGTAACATCAACAGGGTCTTACAGAGTTAATAAAAGGGGTGTCACACATTATTGTTAAAAAATAAAATATGTCTGAAAATGCACTTTTTTCTGATAAATAACTTTGTCTGTAACAAAAATTCTAATTTACATAACATCCATGTTAATGTCAGTTTTATACCATATATATAGCAGGATGACCCTACTCCATTAATTTGGGATGACTTACTAAAGTTGTGAATTGTGTAATCTCCAGAGTTTCTGCCTCTCCTGACACACAAAGATGGCTACAGCTCTGACTGTCCTTCTGATTGCCTGTCTGCTGCAGAGTGAGTTGGCGTTCATTCACATTTGGATAAATGATTAGAAAAACTAATAAAAGCTGTAACTATGCTTTGTAAGTCAAGCATTCACACCACTTTACAGTATCTGTAACACATCTGTATCTGTACAACTATATTACAGATAGTCTTCTACAATAAAGGAAAGATGAAGCAGAATCTTTTCAGTTGTTTAATAATAAGTACAAGGATTTTATCAAGGCAGACATTATTTTGTAATCATTCAAATAAGTCATTCATGACTGTATTTACTTGCTCTAATTCAAAGATTTGTGTCTTGTTTCAGCTGCCCAGTGTGGAGAGTTTAAGGTCTTTATGCCGCAGACTATAAATGTTCTGAGTGGATCCTGTGTGACCATCCCCTGCTCCTTTGATGTACAGGACGACTATAGCTCAAACTTAGATAAAACCTGTAAAGCATTGTGGAAAACTGAGCCAGATGTTGTTGTGTTTGATAGCAGTGATCCACAATCACCTAAAAAAGGAAACTTGACAGGAGACTTAACAAAAAAAGACTGCACCACAACCCTGAACAACATGAAACCTGAAGACAGCAAGAAATATTTCCTCAGAGTGCAATGTGACAATCGGTTCAAACACAGTTTCATTATTCAAAGGCTGGAAATTTCAGTCAAAGGTAGGTTTAAAAGTTGCATTGTTTTGGATTTATTATATTTTACAAATAGTATAAAAATTGAGAGGGAATGACATTTTCACTGAGTGGTCAAAATATACCTTCCCACCAGATCAAATCACACCGACTCTGACTCCGTCTACACTGGAGGTGAATGATGGAACCTCAGTGACTTTGAGATGCTCTGCTCCAGCTCCTTGTCCGTCTCATCCTCCAACTCTGACATGGACTCCTGTCCTGGGTGTCACTCAGGAGACACTGCGGGAGTATCAGGACAAAACTAAAGTCAAAATATCTCTTCTGACCTTCACTGCTACTCAACGCCACCACGGACAGGAAATCTCCTGTACTGCTGTCTACAACAAACAAGATGGCAGCACTGAGTCATCTGTTTCCAGACTGACAGCTGATGTTTCATGTGAGTTGATTTGTGCTGAAATTCATTAAAATAATGGACATTTTACTTCATCTATTGTGTCTTAGGTTTCTTGACTTAATCTGAAAAGTAGTGTAGTAGTAGTAGTAAAGTAGAGTAAAGTTACATATGTCACTTGAAATAAAAAAACATGCTCAATACTCCATACAAATATGCTCCAGAATCCAAACTAAATGTTAAAGAATTGTTTCCTGCAAACTGTCACATTACTGACGGCTTGATGTATAATCAGCATTTTAATGGTTTGAACTGCAGTTGGTGGTCCTGTCTGACTGCGTTGTTAAATTACAGTACATTGTAGGATCAAAAAAGTGTAAAAATGCGTAATATTATCTTGCCTTGTTATGTATTACTCCAAGAACTAAAACTGAACTGCTGGTCATCAAAGCCAAGACTACTTTACACCATGACATGAACATCAAAATTCACTCCCTATCTCTCACCCCTAAGGGTAGTAAGAAACTTAGGAGTCGATGACCAGCTAACGTTCTCTGATCACTGTTTGTCGGTTAGCTTGGTAGGGTGTCTGCCCGATGTACAAAGGTCCCTGCCACAGCAGCCCAGGGTTTGATTCTGACCTGTGGCCCTTCCCCTGTCCTTTTCTCCCCACAATCCTGTCACTCTTCAGCTGTCGGTATCCGACAAAAAGCTTGACAGGGCCAAAAATTACCTTAGAAAAAACAAAACAAAAAACCCCCCAACAACAACATCTGATCACTTTGTACTTTACAACATAAGAAAAACCAGATCGAGATGCTACCCAACTCTTGATACAGGGCACGGTCATTTCCAGCCTGTATATTGAAACCTTCCAGATGATCCAAATTTTGACTGAATTTTAATGTAAGAACTCAACTTTTTAATAGACCTAAATACTGTGGATGGAATTCGAACCAACATCAGTTGAAAAGTCAAATGTTTCATGTAACATAAATCCATAGTATAGCATACTTCAGTAAATGTATTGTTTAGTAATTCATTTATCTAATTGATATGTATTTACTTTTTAATTTGACCTGTCTATTTGCTATTTATAAATCAATCTCTGACTAAAGACTAACATTATATGTCTGTTATGTGTCTTCTCCACATTCATTACAGTTGCTCCACAGATCCTGCCCTCATCTGACTGCACCCAAACTGCAGACCAGCTCATCTGTTCCTGTGAGACTGTGGGAAATCCTGCTCCCACTTTACAGTGGTATTTGGACGGGCTACCTGTCAATCACTCTGACAAGTTTGCAATCAGCAGTGAGTCTCTAAATGACACAGGTCTGAGGATCATCATCACTGTGAATCAACCACAATGGAGGGATCTTACCACCTTGCTCTGCCGCAGCTCCAACTCTCTAGGATCTGCGACCCAGCAATTTAATTTCTGCAGCCTTGAGCCTCAAACATCTGCAGAAACTCACGGTTTGTCTTTGTTGAGTTTTATTGATTAGTTGGAAAGTGACTCATATGTATACTCTCTCTAGATAATGATCTATTGTCTGTCTTGCATTTTTATTCTGACCTTTCTTTGTCTTTTGTATGTTTCCAAATTTAGTGATGTTGACAGTCCTCATCGCCGCAGTTGTCGCACTGCTTCTACTGCTATGTGCTCTGCTTTTAGTGATCAGGTAAAGTTAAAGTTTAAGACCAAATGTTCCGACTGCCCCTCCACAAAACTGTTATTGTTTCTCTAACTTTACTTGGCCTGCTTTTTAACTTGTTCTTGTTTTGGGTTCTATTCTTGATTTTTCAGGGCTCAGAAGATTCAACATAACCGTCTTAAGAGCACAGTTGCTATGAGCCGCCTAACAAGTGGAGAGGGAAATGAGGTACTTTAACTTAGACCAAGGTGTTTTTTTACAAAAAGTAATTCAACTGGATTAGCAGAGGATCTGTACTAAAGATGTTTTATCTTTAATTAAAGCAACCCAACAAAACTGAAGAGAGCATCTATGCCAACGTCAATTACTGAAACAATGCCAAACTGTGCAGAAGGACCGACTGAAAGCTCTGAGAAGAAGAATGAGGAAGGCACGAATGTCATTTACGCCGGAAGTCTAAAGACAAGAAGAAGAAGAGAGAAGACATGGACATGGATCAACCTGGTAACTCCTTTCTTGGGAAAGAGAGATGCACGGTGGGAGATGTGCGAAGATTTTGTGAGCATTGAGAAGCCGATATGACAACATGGTCCCTAGAAATGTGTACAAGGAAGTTAAATGTGAATACTCTCCGGTTAAATTTAGAAACAAACAGTGCTATGCACAAATAGATTTGTTCTGTATATTGCTGTTCCTAAGAATGTCTTGCTGTCTTGTACGCATCGTTTCTTGTTTGTTTTTTTTGCTTGTGGCTTTTGCACAGCAATTTAGATGAACAGAATTATGTTTCTTTGTTTTCAGTGATTTCAAATAAGATTAAAGAAATTTGTTTTAAATGCATTATATACTATATTTTTATTATAATATACTGTATTTTAACATGAATTATTTACTTCTAATGATGTTTGACATATAATTTGACAGATTCCTGTCTGTTTTACATTTATTCATTTATTTTGCAATGTGGTGTATTTTGATAAATTGATTGCAGACATAAAATTGAAGAGGGAGCAATGGAGAAAATGTAGTTTTGCTTTAAAGTAACAGTCTTTTTTTATATATCTTTAGATATATGTTTTTTGATTGATTTCCACCAATCTCTGATTTTGTATTTATTTTTTAATGCAACTTTATGTGATGTACTGTACAACAAGTGGTAGGGTGTTTAGTATACCAGATTTTAGAAATTGGCAAATGTGCCTTTCTTTCTGGCTGTCTCACCATTGAGGCTGACTGCTTTAAATGAGCTAAACTTTTCTGAGTTTCTGTTTGCTGTAGAAGTTAGGGTGACAAGACTGACCTGAGCACAGTAACAGACAGGGAAAGTGACACAGGATATACCCCGAAGATGTTTCTTTAAGGTAAGTATTTTATCAATTAATACGTATTTGTATTAGTTTTCAGATTCCAAGAGTAAGAGAAAGTACATGAACTATAAATGTAAACTTTATTTACAAGACTAACACTGCCATCTAGTGTGTGTTCCTGCCTCATCACAATTATTTGGTTATTACTTGGTTACAATTACTTGGTTTCACTTTCATCAGCATTGTCAGGAATGACATCAGTGGGTGGGGAGGAGGACGTCGAGGGAGGTGGTACAATGTCGACAATGTCGCAACACTGAATTATTGCAACTTTGTGAATGTCCTTGGAGTACTTCAGGCCTACCTGGAGTGGGTGAGAGACCAGTTGGAACTCAGTAAAGAAGGTCGGTGCTGAAGTGGGTCCAGGTGGCAGGTGAACAGGTAGAAAAACAGAGAACCTTGAGAAAGCCAAGAAGATTCTTAGGCACAGTTTGTACATCACTGCAACATAATTCTCCTACTTGTCTGACAAGAACTTGGGTCCAGAGGTGGTCTTGGAGTATTTATACATACAGCAACAGTGTCTGTGAGACCCAAAACCATGAGCAAGTAAAGCCAATGTGAACTAAACTGAAATTGCTCATTGAAAATGAACATTTTACCACTGATTAATTCAAAGACTGCACAAAGACTGTTTTGTGACATGGTACATATAGAGAGATCACCAAAGGTCAACACAGTGTGATGGTAATGCAGACTCTTGTTTTCAGACAATAAACCACATTAAATTACAGGCTGTTTTCATTTTTAAGACAAACTAATTTAAGTTTTTTTTCTCTGTTTCAATCGTATTATCTGGAAAAATTTGATCTTGAATCACAAAGTATTAAACTGTTTTACTGTCTGACAGGACTGACCTAACTGTTTAGTTTTTATATTGCAACCTTCTCATTTCACCCTCTCCTTCCTGGTGTGAAGGTGAGAATATAGTGGCTGTGAGATGCGTGAAAAACATGCAAGGATATGCAAGAACAGAACTTACATGGTCGAGACAGAAAGTCCACAGCTCGGTGGGGGGGATTTGAAACGGCAAACTGTGAGGTGATATCATCACCACCTTGAAATGCATTTCCGTAAGCCCCTACAGATTATTTGAAATAGAAAAAAAATTGTGTGAAAGGACAGTAACAAGTATAGAAATGTAATAAATAATAATGTTTGCTATGAAAGTAATGTGAGTAAATAAGTAAATAAGTCATCTTAATGAAACAATAAATGATAATTAGAATAATAGCTATGGCAACAACAACAACAACAAGAAATGAGGCAATTGTTAGAAAAATCTTTACGGGTGACAGCCACTGGAGTCTTTGCAATAAGTTTTACTTGCAGCAATGAGCCAATACATGCACACAGCAAGGGTACAGGATTGACTGCTGAGTTTCCTCAGTACTAAGTTTTTAAACAATTGGTTACACCCAAATATTTGGGTGGCATGACCTCAGTTGGCGATTTCATGTATCTATTTCCAAGCATCTCAAACACAGATGACTCCAACTCTGACTCTCTTTCTCACTGACTGTCTGCTACAAGGTGAATAACTATAAAGATAACAATAAGTAGAACCAAAATTGTTGATTAAGTATAAGAGTAAAACAACCTCACAGCTGGAAACTATCTTCACTGTTCTCTTCTCTTCGCACCTTTTATTTTCACACCTACAGTAAAGACACATTCGTGACTTCCTCTTTTTCAAATCGACTCTTGTTTCTGTGCTTTGTACCTTTTATTTTTACACCTAAAGACACATTTGTGACTTCCTCTTTTTCAAATGGATTCTCGTTTCTGCGCTTTGCGTGTTTTATTTTCACACCTGTACACACACTTGTGACCCCCTTTTTTTTTTTCAAGTCGATTCTTGCAAGCTGTTTGAAAAAGCAGCACATATTTTCTAGGAGCTTCACTTCTCTATACAGCTTTCATCTGCCTGCTTCGAAAGACCTGAAGAAAATGTAAGTCATCATAACTTCTATAGAATGCATATCAAATAATTCTATTTTCAATAAAAAAATAATTAAAACGTTAATCCACTTGACCTCAGGTCAATGAACAACTTCAAGGCAGAAAGAAGAGCGGTGACAACATTTCTATTTAAAACTTTTTAAATGTGTAATCTTCAGAGTTTCTGCCTCTTCTGACACACAAAGATGGCTACAGCCCTGACTCTACTTCTCATTGCCGGTCTGCTGCAGAGTGAGTAATTTGGTAAAATGATTTGAAACACTGACACAAATTTAAACTAAGCTTAGCTAAGTTTTTAGAAAAACAGCCAAACAATAAAATTTAGTATTGGCCCCCGGACATCTTACATGTCAAATCTTGCCCTCTTTAAAATAAGTTTGGACACCGTGCTCTAACCATTTGTTCATACAAAAAATAAATAAATCAATCAAAATTACGTCTTTAAAATTTCTTTTTAAATCAAAAAAACTTAAATTAGTTGTCTCAAATGAAAAAACAGTCGTAATTTATGTGGTTTATTGTCTGAAAACAAGAGTCTGCATTACCCTCACACTGTGTTGACCTTTTGTGATCTCTCTATATGTACCATGTCCAAACAGTCTTTGAATTATCAGTGGTAAAATGTTCATTTTCAATGAGCAATTTCAGTTTGTTCACATTGGCTTTACTTGCTCATGGTTTTGGGTCTCACAGACACTGTTGCTGTATGTATAAATACTCTTTTTTAAATCAAAATAACCTTTTTCACCCATAATATTACAGTTCTAATAACAAAATGATTTTAATCATTAAAAATAAAATTATTATGTTATATATATATGG